>NW_013667237.1:185549-205666 GCF_000517525.1 Limulus polyphemus | reverse complement strand
AACTCAAAAAACCACAGTATCTATATACTACTAAAACTCTGAGATTCTTTGTTTGTGGGCTTGTCTGTAATTAAATACAGCAAAACGGTGCGCAGTAGTGCCATATTTGTAATGAAATAAGAATAGAAACAGAATAAAACAGCTTTCGTTAAAATTGGGCCATGGGTTTATAGAGTTAGCCCCGTTTATCGGGTCACCTTTATGAAAATTTCTAGATGAATTTAGGTACACTAGATGGCGCCACATATCAGTTTATCTCTATTTTTTCGATTTCCACGTGATGAATCACTTTAAAATATCTTCTGTACAACAATATATGCACAGAAATTAAATGATGACATGAAAATGTGTTATAACAGTGTGTAGAAAGAACAACCATAAAATTGACCTACAATATTATTGACTATTTGCAACTAGTAACTATAGAGACGAGATAATAAAATAAAACTCAAGTCGAGAACAACAACAAAATTTTATAAACGAAAACCTCACGCTGAGCATATTATTTCCCTCTCAATGTTCCCATCTTCATTAAAAGGCATAAGATGACAAAAACAAGATCTTGAAGAATCAATATATATACTACTAAAACTCTGAGATTGTTTGTTTGTTTGCTTATTTTCTCAGTCAAAAAATCATTCACACTACCATTTGCACTCTTTACGAAACTTCATCGGGCCATGGGTTACCAAGTTAGCTCCATTTTTCCGGTCACATTAATGAAAATTTCTAGCACGAGTAATTTTACATCACACAACCGTTCGTGCTCTTTATGAAACTTTTTCGTTTCAAAAAAGGTGTAAGTTGACAAAAACAAGACTTTTAAGAATTTCTTAATAATGTGCCTTAGTTATGGTAGGTAATTCGAAGAAAAAATAAAGTATTCCTGTTTCTTATTTGTAGAAGGTTTAAGAGGAAAGACCACAACGTAACGAACTAATTCATCACAATACCTGAATACTCTGACTTCATTTTTTTGAAAAATGAAATGGTCTTTACTTTTACTCCCGATTAACAATCAAATATCTTTTCTTGAATTATTAATAACACGAATGGATTGAAATATTTAATTAAATTATCTCAAAATATACCTTCATTTTGGTGCAATATTGAAATTAGCTTGAATTCTTCATAAACAATGAATAGTGGTTGACCCAACGGGTCACGGTGGTCTAGTATCTATTAAAAACAGTAATTTTAAACGAAGAACCAAACGTAAACAAACGAAAAATCATGGAATCCATCTTAATTGAACAAAACAAGCCTACTCTAAACCAACATCTTGGGGTACCGAGATATCTCTTCTAAGTCCTGCAACAGTATTTGGTCATGTGACCTCTTTGTTTCATACTGTATATATGCTTATGCTTAAATTCACCCACGAAATAGCCACTGACAAAACCATCAATTTTCTGGATGTACATATCGACGCCAACAACAGCACATATGCCACATCTGTCTATCAAAAACCCACTAGCCAGGAAATCATCTTGACAGGGTTGTGGTAGTCATTCCGATGTAGGAGGCGTTTGCCAGGAGCTCGCAGTCTCCTTTATTACACTTGTACTCGTAAATGATGTTCACTTGCTGTAGATCTGTTGTCTTTTTAGCAGGGCTGTTTTTCACGATAAGGTCCAACGTTGTGGTAGACTTGTAGTAGATGTTGAGTTGCAGTTTTGTGTTCTGTTTCTTTGGTGTTGTATTTTTGTAAACGATATCCTTTAGAATCCGTTCGTCTGTCTTGTATGCAGTGGAGAATTGGTTTTTATAGTAGACTTTGAATTGTTCAGTGGAGTTGTCGGTAGTGGTGTTTTTTGGCGGCTGTCCAGGTATTGTTGAAGTGTCTTGTCGAATGTGGTATTACTATATCCATTATTGATGAATGTTTGTCGGAGTGTACGAATTCTGTTGTGAAATAGATTCCAATCTGAGGATATTTTGTAGGTACGGTGGATGAGGGCGTGGATGGTTCCAGTTTTGTATCTTTGAGGGCATTCACTTTGAGCGTTGAGGTAGGCCTAACAATGCACCTACAAAATGGAGCCATCAAAGAACATTGTGCCGGCATCCACAACCAAAAACTCACACGTCAGGACCTAGTACAAAACGCCAAAGTAAACTGCCGATTTAACGACTTCACAACTCTTTAAATACACGAAGCAATAAAAATCCTACAGAAAACTCCCACAATCAACAAACAATCGACAGGAACAGCACGCACACTGCTACTTCTTGGCGAGAAACCCCCAAGCCACAATACAACACCCCACCAATTAACGCCTTCCACGAGCTAGATACCACCACCTGCTTACCCATACCTATAAATATCCACCAACAGTAATCACAATTCACACAACATTCAGCCTTGATAATGGATGCAGAACGCATTCGAAAGGCGTCGGCCAACTCATCACTAGCTACAACTTTTACCCGTTGTTCTAACAACGTTAAGACGGCTTATCGACTTCTTGAGAAGAATTCTTAGAAGAAAGTAAACCTACAGACATCGGTCTTGTTTAACAAAATCTGCCTACAAGAATATCTGTCACCAAAGTACACCAACATATATATATCAGTGTATGTATATATGTGTGTATATGTATATATCCTTAAAATCATCACTCATGGACTGCTTTAGGAGCAAAGCAGATAGGGAAACATACACTCATTGCACTCTCTGGTGGGTTGTTCCTCTGGATCTTCCAATGCATCTATCCCCTCCACCTTTCTTCTAGTGGAGCACGAAGTTCTTTGCCACTTCTGGTTCCCAGTCACTGGAGTGGTGGACTGTGGAGATTTCCTCACAAGTTGGTTTTCTACAATAACACAATCTCATAGCCATATGTACTCCCTCAATCAAAAGAGGGCTAATGTTGTTATGCTGCATATCATACATAACATATGGCATGAAATTAATTATATGAGCCGCTTCCACTGGATGTTTTCTGCCCAGATGGACTGCACTTGACATAATCCAATGTATACCAAGGGTCTTCCCCTGGATGTTTTCTGGCCCAGGTGGACTGCACCTGGCTTATTTATATATTGTCCTCTATCCCTAGCAACGTAATCTGTTCGTTTCTGCCCTACGTGTCTTAACTTGTTTACTGGGTGAAGAGCATACCTGTTGCAGAAGTAGCACTATACCCCACAGGTGCACCCAGTATTTTAATTGTGGCACACCTGCTTTTTTCATAGCAGTCACTCTCTGCTTGATTATTTGTTGTTGCACCTTCACAGGCCCCTCCACCTTTCCAATGGGGGAGTGGAGGTAGTACTGATTTGGAAGTTAACATTCTCTAACACTGAAAATGTATTTCTGATAGGTACTTACCTCCTCTCCCCTACTTCCCACCCTTCCTCCCCACTGATTTGCCAGTGTTTTTGGGTTTGTATATGCCAATTCTCAAAAGTGAGGATTGTGCTGCAAGGGTAGAAGGAGCTTCCAGCTCTAGTATAGAGGGTGCAATGGGATTTGTGGAGGGTGTTTATATGATCAGCATGTGTTGCTGCAATGATGCAAAAAATATAGGGGTATAAAGACTGGTGCACTTTTAAAAAGTTTACTAAAGCCTTGAGGGCAAATGAAGGTTGAGATAGCTATGAGTGAGTAGTGGTAAGTACCTACTGGAAATACATTTTCAGTGTTAGAAAATGTTAAGATTGAAATTTTTGGTTCCAAAAGCTTTGTAAATCCAAAGATACCAGATAACAAATTCTTTACTGTACTTTCATTTAATAGTTATGAAGCAAATTTATTAGATTTAAGTGAATACTTGTACCTTCTATAAATCAAGCAATAAGATTGATATGTTTTTGGATCCTGGAAGATAGATTATTCTATCCACGAAAGTCCTAATATTTTGTTCTTGATCAAATGTATGAAATCTGAATAACTATTTAAGACTTGTCCATTACTAGTGCATAAATACATAATGTTGTAGTAAATACCATAGGAATAAATTTAGTTTTTTCTGTTACAAATAGATAAGTAGAGGTAATGTAAATTAAACATTACAGTAACTTTAAGGCCCTTCAAACAACCCTGTAATTCGTATATATTTATCACTACAGTTTTGCCCAAAGTAATTGCTTTGCTCTGTAAAGCTGTATATTTTTACATTTTTCATATCAAAAAAAGATTTTAGAATATGTTGTTAGTATTGTTATGACAGCGGTAGTCACGTGATGCTGTTAACACGTCATGATATTCTAGAAGATTCACGAAGAAACGAGATGTACGATTTTTGTATATATAAGACCGGTAAGAAGAGACGGGAACAATGGAATTCAATTGCAGACAGAGATAGAGACAGACAATTGAGTCAAGCGCATGAATCGTTTGTTGTGAATTATAGCATTTGTTTAAGTTATAGCGTGACTGTGGAGATCTTGTGTTTGATTTAACTGATTGTGGAAGTAAAAATCTATTTGTGTCTCTGAGCCCTGTGCTTAGATTTTTAGGAAGATATAAGTTACTTGTTTATTAAATGAAATTGTGTAATGTACAGGTTGGTTTTAATGAAGCTAAACAAAGGAATTTAACCAGTTCCTTTGTTTTCTAATATAAGCCAAACCATTATTTTACAAAGAACATCATATAACAGATGTTTTGTGCATAATTTGGGCATAAAAAGTACTTTTTTTAGTTTTCAATACAAGGTTTAGTGTCAAAGTTTGTAAACTGAGCAAAGTATACTTAAAAGTAGTAGCATGTTTAGTTTTCTGAAGCTTATTATATCTATGCTCAGATATACACATACAGGTTTAGTGTTTACTTATGGCTATGGAATAATTGATCAAGGTTTGTAGCTAACTTGATTAAACATTACTTGATCTCTTTCCTCATGAAGGTTATCTGTATGTGACTCTTAATTTAACATTTACTACCACCTGGTTGTGATGCCAATGGTTTTTGAACAATTCAAAATATACAGTAAGCCTTCTGGGGTTGTAGTTTCACCTACAATGTAAATGTGTTTTTCAGGTATTCCATGTACTCTTAGCCTGCTCAGTTGCCAGCAAAATACCTAATGAACAAACATTCTGTTAAGAGCTCTTGTTACAAATTGTTAAGCAGTGGTTTTATACTTGATCTTTGTGAGAATTAGCTACAGTAGATTCTTGCATTTTGTGTAGTAAATGAAGTAAGGCATGACTTGCCTAAATTCTCCAACAGCAATGGTAAAGCACATCATGGTCAAGCTGCAGCATGATTTGGGTGAAACAAAAAGATTTGTATCTTGCCTTTCTAGGACAATCGTTTGAAGCAGAAAACTTTATAGTGACAATGTGGTTGATGCAGATGTTTCATGTTTCACTGAGAAGTTTTCTGCAAGTTTTCTTGGTATTGAGAGACTTTGGGCATGAATATTAAACATAAAGTGGCTACTTTTTGTGGCAATATTTTTTCAATTGTTCTAGTCCTTGACATGTAACTAACACCATCACAAATAAATATCTCATTTCATAAGTGATGGCAGTGATCTTACTTCTAAATTGTTGGAGAAAATGAAATAACAAATACAAGCTACACCAGTGGTTACTATCCTTTCCTGTCTTAACACCCTTTAAGTATAACCATTTCATCCTGCCATCTCCCCCCACGCCCCACTCTTTCTTGAAATCTAAGATTATAGGTCAATAATTTATCAGTTTTCTCACTCCCTTTACTGGCCACTTTAAATCTTTTATCTCCAATGTGCAAATGGTTTATTTCAAGGCTATTGTAGCATATCCCATTTTCCCTCTTTTAGCAATAATACACACCCTCCTAAAATGGGAGAACCCTACTGGTTGGAAACCACTAGGTTACACTGTATTGTATGGTGAAACAACAAAAGCACAAGTGAGAAAACAAGTGGGTATTCTTGTTCTATTTTGGCATGAAAATGAAGAAGGAGTTTCTTTAAAACTCAAAAAGTTGAATTATTTGATCATGCACCTGGACAAGATATTGCACAACACAATGTAGATACAATACAGGAAACTGGTGTGTGCAGTTAAGCTCCTCTTCTGATTGGTCAAATGTGAAACAAACTGTATAGACAGAGTGAATGAAATATCCAAAGTTAAAAGAACTCCAGAGTTATTATCTTTTATTCCTTGTAACCTTCATGCTGTATACAATGTTTTTAGGGCTACATTGAACATGTTTGGCTAATCAGCAGAAAAATTATGCTTTGACCTGCACATCTTCAGTAATTTTCCATAATTGATTTCACAGAGCTGCTGCAAAAAGTCTAATATTATTAATATGAGTTTTTCTTGAGTCATGAATTCCCATTGAAACTGCAGTGGAGAAAGTTTTGGCAAATGAAGCCAAGAGAACAGGATAGTTCTTGAGAAGAATTTACTTTTGAGAAGATACCTCTTCACATAAAAATAGCTGTATCTCTCATGTTTAAAATGAACTGTACTGGTTCATGATGACATCATCATGCAACAAAGCTTTACAGGAGCCATTCTGGAGTGTGCATTGGTCAGCTCCACTGAAGTGATCCTGAATTGTTCGCTTTAACTGGGACTTAAGGATCTCAGTGGACTTGTCAGACTTTACAGTGTCTTTCACAAAATGCAGGTGTCCCACACCCTGGCCAGAGATGCATTTCCATATCATCTGAGCCTGTGGATGTTTCACAGTTGCATTCAAAGAAGTTGAATGAAACTCTTCTCCACACCGTTGTACAAAGTGCTTGCCATCAGACCTTGATTCATCTGAGAAGATTACTTTCCTCCACTTTATTTCAGTTGAGTCAGCATGCTCTTTAACCCAGTTGAGCCTCGTCTTTTTGTGAGAAAGGATGTCTTTCTTTGCTGTCTTGCTGGGAGACAGACTCAACACAGGCAAGACCAGAGTGCGTGCGGTGAGAGTGACCCCGTAAGTTTACTGCCATGCTCTTTTAAGATCTGTGGAGAACAGTTGATGATTCTGCAGGCCCACACATTTCAGAACACAATTGTCAGCTGTTGTGTAAGCTTTCTTCTTACCCCTTCCCTTCCTCCTTCACATAGCTAGTCTCTCTACCTCTACAACCAGCAGCTACCAGTAGACTAGTTAAATTTAATTCTGCTAGCAATATGCTTTGTTAGCAGAATGTTCTTCTTTACTCAAAGAAACAATGACTGCTTTTTTCTGTGAAGTTAACTTGTAACACTTGGCTATGGTAGCATTGCACACGAGTTGTAGTAGATTGGCTTCTAAACTGATTCTCATTAAGAACCTCTATTTATAGCCAAAAAATGGCTGATGCAATACCCAGACAGCCTATGAAACTGCTGATGTAATAATTAGACAGTATTGCATCATCCATGAAATACATTTATACGTACATGCATTAGGGCCTCAAAACAGATGATAATTCTGAATAAAATTGTTAAAAAATTGGATGATACAATAAATTTTTCCACCACTGTAATTTTTTGGGTGTTGCTGGTTGTGAGGAGGAGGATGATGCTTTAGAAAAGGATTTATGTTATTTGGTGAGTTGGGTAAATAAATAGCAGATGGTTTTTAATTATAATAAACACACAGTTAGGCATGTGGGCTAACATAATTGGAACTTTACATTTTAAAACCTTAGAATTAATCTACCTGGTGACTCAACCTCATTGAGTTGTCAGGTTGATAAAATAATTTCAATTATAAGGATGATTTTGGTGAGAATAATCGTATCAGTGTTGTTATAAAAAAAGCATATTCATGTTTTTGTTGATCAGTCTCACAAGCCACCCAAGCAGTGTACTGTTTCTAGTGCTAGGACAAATAGGATTTTAGGTTGTATCTACAGAAATATGGAATACAAATCTAAAGAGGTTATAATTTCACAAGGCATAGGTCATTGGTTAGGGAACATTTGGAGTATTGTGTTTAGTCTTGGGCTACTTATCTTAGAAAGGGCACTGAATTGTTAGAAAGGGTTCCAAGAAGGGCTACTAGGATGATACCTGAGATAGAAAGGTTGTCATATGAGGACCAGTTAAGATCTCTGAAATAATTTTCTTAAAAAAAAAGTGTTAGAAGGATCTGAATGAAGTGTTTATGATTGTTAAGGGAATTGATAGTGTTGATACATCATCATGTGCCCTTCACCCACCATAAATTGTAAGTTCATAACTTTTACTGTCTTATATTGGTGTAAGTTTGTAATACGTCATATAATTATTATGCTCCTTGTACTATTGCTAACTGCTGTTTTTGAGCATTGTCTCCTTGTTGGTTGTAGATTATTATTTTAGCTCTTAAAAGCTGTGTACTGTTGGTCTGGTTCACCAAAAACGAAACATTGGATGTGACTTGTACATAGTATTTTGGATTGTTAGGAAGTGAAAAATTTAAGCAAGGTATGAAAGATGTGTCCTTGTTAAATGCATATTTTAATGGGTTACATGAGGTGTACAGCTGTAATTGAGAATGCTATTTACATGTAAATCTGATAAGAAATATGTACCTGTAAAGAAGCAAAAGTATATGCTTCAAATGATTATATATGTGTGTGTGTGTGTATATATATTTATTTATTTATTTAAATAAACAAAACAAGCCCAACAAAAAAAATTAAATTAAAGATGCTGCATAAATTAAAAGGATCCCCCTGGGTATAGGATATGATATGGGATATAAAATGTGCCCCGAGTTTTGGAGGTGACTGCGGAAATAGGTGGTGGGGATACACCATCTATCAGTCTTTACCTCCATTCACCAGTCTCACATGATGAAATTCATGAAAAATCAAATAAAGTAATCAAAAGAAATTAAGTTAGGAGAGTGAGGTGTGGGTACTCAAGCCCACAACATCCCACATCTATATCACCTTTCATTGCCTGCGGACAGTTATGGGAAGTAAATAAAGTAAAAGGAAAAAAAAGATAATAAGGTACTATCACTTGGGGGTAAGTAAGATAAACTTACCTCCTGAGGTTGGCATTCCAGCCCCTATTATAATAGATAAATTATACTAGTATAGAGTTATTAAAGCCCAATCAAGTTATTGAAACTAACTAATATAACTCCCAATCACCATCCATTAAGTCTATTGTAACTACCAATTTTCAGAATTTACACGATCCTTTATGTATGAGATAAGGTGTTCGTCCACATAATAGTAGTGCCAAATTGTTTGAAGAACCTTATTAAAATTCAAAATACTTATCAGAAACTTTCAGCAGAAACTCCTTAATTTTTACTTTTTTATTTAATACATTTTGACAATTATCACAAAGTATTTTAATAATTTTATTTAGTTTTTTTTATTAAATCCACTGAATATTAATATGGGTCCTATTTCCGCAGTCACCTCCAAAATGCAGGGCACATTTTATTTTCCGTGTTATATATAGCCTGTACCCTGAGGATCCTTTTAACTTATGTAGCATCTTTAATTTAATTTTGTTTTTTTATTGCGCTTGTTTTGTTAATTTAAATATTTTATATCATAGTTTGGATTTGCTGTTTTTAATGCAGTCCTTCCTTTTAATTTCATTTTGCTTGACTGCTTAAGTATTAATATATATCTTTCAGAAGCAGTAGCCATCACTGAATGGTGGTCCCAGTCTCGTTGTTCTATCTACTTTGCTAATGAGGAGACAAAAGAAAAGTTTAGCACTGAGCATGCTGTAGTTCTGATGAATCATAAGTATGAAGTTGATTGGCTGATGAGTTGGCTTGCTACTGACAAATTTGGCATTTTGGGAGTAAGTTTTTTGTTGTTGTTTTGCATGTTTGTCAATAACAATCAGTGAAAGTTTGATGTTGGGTATGATGTTTGATTGTCTTTTACACACCACATGTAACCTATATTAGAATACGCAACTGAAAAATTGGTAGCATTAACCCTATCACCACGTGTATTTTTTACTGCGCATGATACAAGGTTTGTGTCTTACATTCAAAATTTTATTAAACTACCTTTTGTTTGTTATATCAGTTAGAAAAGCATAAAATCTTAGCTAATAATCTATATTTTAATAGTATATAAGTTTTAAGTTCTTATTTCTACGAAGCAATATTAACACAAATCCTGAATTTCCCCTAGTGTGACCCATGTGACACATTTTCTTTAACTTATCTTTCCTTTTTTATCCACCACCCCTCAAAAAGTATGAAATTAAATGTAAATTACTCTCTATAAAATTGTCATTGCTCAGTAAAACCATAATTTTTAGTCTTCAATTTTGTTTGGTTATGGAGCTATCTAATAGAATATTGGACCCCTCCTGCCACATCTACCTGTATCATCCTTTCTTTCAGAATTTATTAATAGTTCTCTCTTACGTTTGATTATATATTACCTATAAACAATAAAAAGTCAAGGTTTTCATCTATCAAATGATGTATTGTATAACATTATGTTCTGAATGGTTAAATCTTAATTTCACTCAGAGTACCAACATTATTCCTATGAGAAAGTTGATTAGCTTGGATGAATTTGTAACGACTCTATGTCATATAGTTAGAAAGCCAGAAAACTTTTGAGAGGTAAGGGAATTTGTCTACCTTTTGCATGTTATTAGTCTATATTCTTTGGTGCATTATTTAATTAAATAAAAATTAAGTGCATTACTATCATTAGTATAAAAAATTAGGGTTAACTGTCTTCAACAATTGACAGCAAGAAGAAAGAAGATTGGTTAAGTATTTTATTTCTTGTTTTTCATGTTTATTCTTTGTGTAATTATAAAAGTAACTAAAATGTAAAAATAGGGATCCTTTTAGGTTGGTTTAGATTAGGTAAATTAAATAATAATAATATTATAATAAAATTGTTTCATGAGGCATACACACAAGCAGCTTGTAGTAGCTTGTGGGTAATGTAATTCATTAGCGTAACATGAGCTGCATGTTTCTCGAGTGATTTACAATTTATAATGGTGGGGATAGTAGTTAAACTCGGTTCAAAGGGCAATAAAACAATATAAGTAGATGTATACTGTTATGAACTTTGAGCTGATAAACGAATGTAGTTTTATGTTACAATTTGAAGTCACTCTAGAAAGAAAAAAAGGACATTTCAGATTTATTTCGTTTTTTTTTTGGGGGGGGGGGTTACGAAGTCAGTCGAATTGACCAACTCTATTTTGAGATAGGGTAGAGAAACTAACATATAAACTATAAAGTTTTACCGAAAAAAAAACGTTTGAAATGCATTCTGAGATTTTTGAGATGAGGAAAAGTATTTTTAATTTTAAATGAGAATTACTTTACAGACGTACTATTCTAAATAAGTACTCAATATATTCTTGGACAAATCTTTATTTTATTTTATTAAAAATACTTCACTAAAAACTGATTTTTTTGTATAATGTGAAAGACATATAATATTAACTGAAAGACTGCCAAATTTTGTGAAGATATACACACTGCATTGAAAGTTAGAAGTATTAAATCTATAAAGACTTTAAATGAGTACAAAGAAGTCACATGGTAGGTCAAATTGACCAAGCCCATGTTGAGAGAGTTAATGCTAGCAGTTGCAGTTTTTACATTATTCACTGAATTTACTGAGAAAAAGGTGACATGCATGCTTCCAGTTACATCATCTACATTATTAATTGAATTTACTGAGTAACAGGTGACATGCGTGCTTCCAGCTACATCATCTACATTATTCACTGAACACATTGTTTGAGAGAGGAAATTTTATCACTAAAAATATATATATTGGAAAGATTTGTAGCTGTAGCTCTTGGTTTTTTACTTGGAAGTATTATTTTTGAATTAAATTTTTTTGCTTTGAGTCCAGATTTGTAATTTATTGATGTGCTGGATTAGTATTAAATTTTGGATACAAGTTTATAGAGTATTGAGGTTAAACTGCAGAAGACCATTGAATATTATAAAACATCAAATTTTACTTACTTTTTATCATGATTTTCTGGGTTATTCCCTCATGGTTACCAAGCCAACTATTTATAAAAAAAAGTTCTTTTAGCTCCATTTTTTGTTTGTGTGCAAGTTATCACTGATAAATTGCACCTCATTCTGAACATGTACATATCATGTGACTACTATCCACCAATACTATTATGCCATCTATATTGGTGCAGCTAGCTCCCTTGGCTATTCCTGCTCAATCTTCACTTTCTTAATTGGCACAGCATTGTATAGACACATTTTTTTTGCATGTGGCTCCATTTATGAACATGCTTCTTTGCCATTTCAATTTTTTTAACAGTTTTATTTTACTGTGTTTGCATTCACTTGTTTCAACAATTTTTTTGCATTTATTTCTTGTAACTGAATAACCAGAGATCTTAGTATCAGTTTGCAATCAATGTATTGACTATGGAGATTCCCATTACAGTCAAAAATGTAACTGATACCACATCCCAGGAATCGGGTTCGACTTTATGTGCAGAGAAGGTACAGGCCTTAATTCACAGGAGCTAGATTTATATGTTTGGCTGTCAATTTCTTTTCACTGTTTCTAAGGAAGAATATGATCAATGAGAAGACGATTTGGACTCTTTTTCCGGTACCTTCTTATTTTGGTGTGTCACACTCTACACTTCTTCAGGAGTTTTTCACCTTCCAACTGTTGCCAAGCTGCAACATCATTCACTTTGGTGGAAAATGCTTCCAGTTTTTCCAGGGGATCTGTGGTAAGTTTTAAACATGTACACTTCTCACCTGGTTGTCTTACCTGTGGTAGGCATAGCTCAGATGCTTTTTGTGTGGTTTTGTTCTTATTTACACATGGGAGAATTAATTATTTCATGCATTCAGAGCTCGGACTTTGGTAAGATAGATATTTGTATTCTTTGTCATCTAAGTTACTTTAGATGAATTGTAAGTTAATATTGATTATTAATTTTTTTTTAAGTAAATTTAATCCTTTTGCACCTTTGTTAATATTACATACTTTGTTGACTCAGTATACTTCGTAGGTATCTTTAGATTGTAAGTTACATATGATTACTACTAGTAACATCTAATTCGTTGTTCTATTGGAGTAAATTTTTTTTTGTCATTGCTAACTATGTACTTCATCATTCTAATTTTTGTTAGTGTAGGACTTAATTACACAGGCCTATGAATTTTAACTTCATAAAAGTTGTTTTGGTTTTAATAATGGACTTTCCTTAATTCAGCTATGCAGATTTTGAAAATAATAATCATTTTTCTCTATCACGTAAGGATTTTTTACAAATCGGGAACAAAAAAAACAACTCTTACTCAGATAAAATTATTTAATTTACCAAAATGAACATTTTTTATTATGTTTGTTAATAAAACTACAAACAAACTGAAGAAAATGGAAGAACATTGATGTGAAACAGATATGGATCCTAATTCATCCTGATTTATTTTGTGAAACTTACATCTTCTAGTTTCAAAACTAAGTGTTGTGGTATTTTTTTTCGTGAATTATGTGATGGAGACAAATGCATAACATTTTCGGATTCAGCGTACAGGAATTACTGTAGAATATGTAAAAATTTCAAGACCATAATATCATCGCAGGCTTATGTCATGTGTCCTTTGTCGTCTAGGTTAATTCATATGAGTGGTAAGTTAGATATTAATTATTAATGTGTTTTCAAGGTAATTTTACTTGGTTTGCACTTTCATTTTTATTGCATACTTTGTGGACTAGATAAATTTAGATGGTTTATCCATTTGATATTTATAAGTACTTTGTTAATTGTGTATGTTTAAATAGTTTGTATGTTACATATCATTACTATTAGTAATATATTATTCATTGTTCTGTCTAACTATTTTTGTTATTTTTAACTATGTGCATTATCATCCTAATTTTCATCAGTGTAGGACTTAATTACACAGGCCTATGAATTTTAACTTCATAAAAGTTGTTTTGGTTTTAATAATGGACTTTCCTTAATTCAGCTATGCAGATTTTGAAAATAATAATCATTTTTCTCTATCACGTAAGGATTTTTTACAAATCGGGAACAAAAAAAACAACTCTTACTCATCTATCACTCAGCTATATCATGTTGGGGCGTACAAACTCTAGCCCGATATCTTCACTCTTCGAGTTTTTGCACTCTACTTTCTGTGGATGACTGGCTCCTGGTTGTTTTTTACCATTCACAGTCCAGAGACCACACTCCTCTGCTCCTAAAATACCATGTTCATTTATGGAGGGGGGGGGGGGTCTTTTTTCCAACCTTAATTGGGCCCAGCCTTCTTCTCCGGGTTTGGAGCAAGAAGATCCCATGTCCCTCACTTCACATTTCTTACAGCTTAAAATGTTCTATATTTTTGGGGATGTGGGCTTTCTTCCCATGGGTTGGGCTCATATATGTTCCTTTCAGTGGGCTCTCCTGGATAAGTGGAACTTCTCCTCAGATCCCTAGCTTGGTGGTGCTGTTTACTCCACCTCATCCAGATTTACATCAGTTCATGGACTCATCTTAGACGGTTGGGGTTCTTTCCAGTCTCTGGTCAATCAAGGAGTCTTCTCTCCATGTCACTTTCTTGAGCTATTGGCAGTTCATTGAACTTTGTCCCACTTCCTTCCTCTCCTATGGGTGTGTGTGGTTATGGTACATTCATATATCTCCACAATGTTCACTTTTTTATCACAAAACCAGGAAGTACCAATTCCAGGTCTCTGTGCTTTCAGATCCTGGATCTCCTTTCTGAGCCTACACTCACCACTTTGTGGGCTTAGCTTGCCATTTTCCTAGCTCCCTGAATATGGTGGTGGATTGATTATTTTCTACCAAAAATATTTGCCTCACGGAGTTGTCCCTTGATCCACAGGTCTTGAGTTGGGTGTTTTCTCAGCTAGGAACACCTCATATATGCCTTCACCACCCACTGGAACACCAAAATTCCTTCCCTTTGGTCTCCTGTTCCTCACCTGACTCTGGGGGTGGTTGTGTTATATCAAGATTGGAGGGGTCTTCACATCTCTGTTTACCTTCCTATTCGACTCCTCTCCAGAATTCTATCCTTATTCCAAACCATTCAGTGTCTCATCCTACTGGTGGCTTTATCATGGCTGGCTCAACCTTCGGTCCCTATTCTGTCTGCCTTGGTCTTACATTGTTTGTCCAGATGTCACCACACTCTCAATCCAGGGACTTCCATGTGTTGCATCTTTCCTTTCCTAATCCATTAGACCTTCTTCCATGTCCATTTATTACAGTTGATTGTAAACCTTCTGCCTATGGTCTCCTCATTGTGGTTTCTGTCTTTCCCACTCTTCCATTCCTTATCTTTTCCTATTCTTCACCTGATTGTTTGAGAAAGGCTTGTTCACTTTGACCATGTCTATTTATCTGGCAGCCTTGTCGAATATATCAATTTCTCCAGGTTTTGTCATCCCCTATAATTTTCCTCCTTTATCCACTCCTTTCGAGTCATGCATCCTCCACATTCATTGACTTGCGTGATTAGGATCTCATTGTGGTCCTTTATGCCATTCCCATCCTCCATTTGAACCTTTGTTTTCATGTTCCATCTATCATCTTTCCCTCATGACTTATTTCCTTCTTCTCCTTATTTGTGGATGTTGTTGATCCTATATTTCTGCCTTTAATGTTACCTACTTCCACTACCATTCTTTTTATGTCAAGCTATATCCCAACTGGTCCTCCCTTCCTCCCTCAGAGCTATACTGCCCATGAAGGTAGTTCCATTCTGATCCTGATCAGCTTCTTTATCCGGTTTGCTCCTTATGGTGTTATATGGTATGTCCTGCCTCCTTTCAGGGTTCAAGTCTCTTAATTTTATTCACTGGAACCTTTCTGTTTCCTGTGATCTATCCCCTGTCATGTTAACTGATTGGGTTTATCAACTCGTTAGGTTGGTGTATTCAAACTTATCCATGGAAGGTTGCTGGCTCCACAACATTTCTGCTCATTATATTCATCACATCACCATATCTTTGGCTTCTCACCTTCACTGTCCATTTTAGGAGATTGTCCAGACTGGAATGTGGACTACTACAAACACCTTTGTCAGTCATTATCAGCATGATCTGGCTGTATCTTCCTCTGTTGGATATTGTCTCCCACTCATGGCAATTCTACACATCTCTGTTTGCCTTCGACTAGGGAAAGTATTATCATTTCCTTTCATTTATATATTTATTTTCAGCAACCCTAGCTCCAAACACATCTCTTCTCACACTACAGCTTTATCTCAGTGAAAGTTTCTCTTCTCAGCCCATCTAAGCATTGGTATGAATCTTACCTTGCTTGCTCCAGCATTTATACCCCACTATATTGCCCATAGCAATTTAAATCTTGTTATTCTCTCTACCTATATCAATGCACCCCCTATCCCAGATCTGTATATAAGCTCCCCATTCTTACTTCCTGTTTACTTTTCCCGATGGCAGAATGTTCCAACAATGGTTTTATATGCTTGCTGTGGGTTTCTTTTCAGTGTTGAATAGCTTTAGTTATACTCGCTCTAGACGATTTTTGTAAGACTTCTTAGGTCTTGAGTTTGTTGTATATTTTCTTTATTTTACAAAAAAAAAAAGTTATTAGATGTTTTGAACATGAAGTCACAAATTCACGTCTCAGACACAGAGTTTTTAGTGCTCCTTCCTTGCCACCTCTGGTGTATAAAGTTACCTGGGCATTTGGGGGGAGGAGGCCCTTTCTACGGAGGATGTGCAATCCCTCGTACCCAGAGAGGTGGAGTCTTGCATGAGGTCTGATGTTTCTTCTCCTGTTGGATCAGACAGCTAATTATGAGCCTTAGATGGACATCCTGTCTCCTGCACCATTTTTTTGCAACTAGTACATCAAGTTTGTAATATTTGGAGCATTTTTCCTGTAGCTTATGACTCTTCTCCTTTGTAGGGGGAATGTAATTTGGCTGATTACCTGGTCTTTCCACCTTTGCCAGTCATTGCTGTGCATGATGGGAGATTTGCTAATCAATTGAGAGAGGGTGCTGTCATGCCTTGTTCACCCAATTTATTGGATCTGCATGTTTTGGCTTTCCAATGCTTGGAGGACCCATATTTCGATTCTCAGATGTTAGATCATCATCTTCCTATTTGGGGTTCTAGGCCTGATACCGCTGTTCATCTTAACCTAACAGATGTGTCTGTTCCTTACAACAGTTGCATGTTTTATCTTCTTTACAACCATTGTCTGAAGCCCATCACAGGTCTCCTGTTCAATTTTCAGGCTCTCTCCTTGGTTGATTGTTTGCTGGGATTTTTTGGAGAGAAATGCGTTGCTTGTGGGAACTTGACTTCCTTGGCCCTTTTCTCAGACATTCGATTTTTGCAGGTTTTCCAGAGTCCATTGTATCTGGAGTGGATGTGGCCCATCTCCACTCTTCTCTTTTAACACTGATCTTTCGCCTTTCCTGGTCTTCTACTAGATAGTTTCCTGCTTTTCTCATTGTTTGTAAATCCAAAAAAAAAAAAAAAGATGGGCATTTGGCAACCTTCATTGACCTTTCTCATCTCAATCGTTTTCTCTTGTCTTCTGGTTTATGATGGAGTCACTTCCTCCCCATCAGTGGCATTTTAAACCCAGTATATTGATAATTAAGTTTCATGTCACCAATGCCAATCTTCATATTCTGATCTGGAGTCTTCACGTTGTTATCTCCATTTTGTGTATGAGAGACAGGTTTTTTCAGTTTTGTGCTCTACCATTTGGCCTAGCTTCTGGTCCATATGTCTTTTCCCAGATAGTCATATCCTTTTGACATCATCTTCACTCATAGGACATTTACACTCACCATTATATGGACAACTAGCTTCTTGTCGCTTCTTCATGCCATTTGGCAGAACTTTATACTTACGCTCTTTTATCCCAAGCTGTGAGAGCTGGGTTTCTCATCCAAATAGAGAGGTCTGTTCTTTCTCCCACACATTGCCTTGTCCATTTAAGGGTGTTTTTCAGTTCCTGTCTCAATCAGGCCCAGCCATCTCCTCAGTGTCTTCAGGCCATGGAATGAGCCATTCTTCTAACCCAGTCATCTCCTTCTCCACCAGTGAGAATGGTCCTCTATATTTTGAGAATGTTGGTATCCTTGGAATCACACATTCCTTTAGGTCAGGCCCAGATGCATTCTTTTAAGTGGTTGTTACAGGATCAATGGAACATTTGCAAGATTGCATTGGATTGTCTGGTGCCCTTATCAGCTTCAAGCTTGCTCAATTTTGGCTGGTGGTTGGACAGGAACAACATGACAGTAGGTGTCCCTCTCCTGCCCCCCACATTCAGAGATGCATCTTTTCCCGGATGCCTCTCTCGAAGAGTGGAGCACTTGTATAATGGATATGGAATTTAAGGGCCTCTGGACTGAAGAGAAATCTTCTCTCCACATCAATCTTTTAGAGCTTCTTGTAGTTCAACAAACTATGTTTTGGGCTCTTACATTGTTGCGAGGGAAGGTAGTAATGCTTCATTCAGACAATTCCACTGTGGTCTCCTACATTTCTGAGTAAGGGGGAACTCACACCAGGTCTCTTTGTTTTCAGACATTAGATCTTTTCTTTTGGGTTCACAATTATCAGATAGTTCTCCTTGCTTGTCATGTTCCAAGTGTAATGAATTTAGTGGCTGATGGTTATCTTGTCCCAACCAAGTTCTTCCCACAGAATGGATGTTTTGTTAAGTTTTTTTGTTGGATCTGTTCTTGTTTTGGAACACCTCAGATTGAAGCTTTTGCCACACTGAAATGCCCAACTTCTGTCCATCTGATCTCATGTCCCTCACCCTCGGGCTTTAGGCATGTTACTCTATGCAAGGATTGGACATATTTTTACCTTTTTTTTTTTTGCATTCCCTCTGATTCATGTTATCTGAAGTGCATGCACTGATCCACTTCTCGTCCTATCGAGTTCTTCTGGTGGCACCACATTGGTCAGTTCAGCCTTGTTTTCCACTTCTTCAGTATTTTCAGTTGTGCTTTCTCTCTCTGGCCATATCTCTTATGTCAGCTTCTGTCTGATGTTTTTCATCTGGTAGTCAGCATTCTCCGGCTTCAAACTAGCTTTTATGCGGTCCATTACACGATGTCAGGATTTACCCCTGCTTTATTAAAGATGTACATTTGGCATTCTTCATTGGACAATTATCAACAGAAAGGGTTTACTTATCATCAGTGGTCTCACAAACATGGTTGTAATCCTTCTTGTTCCACTGTGATACATAGTCATTCGACAAAAGTTTGGGGCATTCGTCTATTTCTTTATATAAGACAGATTTGTCAGCAACTTTTGATTTTTCTGGGAGATGTAAAGTTTTTGAGTCCCTGGTTTTGTCCTTGCTCCTGAAATTGGGTTATTGGTCCTTGTGGTTATTTCCAGGTTCATAATTCGGTTGTCACAGTGGTTCTCCATGCCTTATCTAATCCACCCTTTACATCTTTGGTATCATATTCCCTATATCAGCTTTCTCATAAGACTTATTTTCTTCTATTGTTGGCTAGTGGATATTGACATTCAGATGTTTTGGGATTCATGTTGTATCCTGATAGATCCATTCTACCCAATACTTGAATGGCTAGAGAAGGGGATAAGGCTTTCTTTCCTATTCATCTAACCTCCATTTCTCATTTTTATGACCACTCTGATCTTTTTTATGTTTGGTTTGGGCTCCTCAATGCTATGTTATGTGCACTCAAGGTTTTCGTGGTTCACATCAGTGTTTATTTCTCCATTATGATTCTGTGGTGCTGCATGTCTTATGCCCTGTCACTTTGACAGGTTGGGTTTGTATTGCTTACTCTAAGTGTTCTTTAAAGCAACAGAGATCTTGATGTCCATGGTGGCTTGGCTGCTTCACCCTTTGGAGGAGATTGGCAGTTGGCCATGCCTCATACATTTATATCTCATTGTTTACACGATTTTGAGGTTGCCTCTTCTGAACGTTTTTGGCTATCCCCCATGGCTATTCTTCACATCTTGGCTAGTTTGTCAGAGATATATGTGACATCATTTTTTTTATGCTTATTTCTCTTCTTTTTCAGGAATCCTTTCATCATTTTCATTTGGATCCCACATAGTGGTGGGTGTTGCCTGGTCAGGTGTGCTTGTTTTCAAATCTATACTAGCTACCATTCCACCAATAAGAATTTTCCTGGTAGCAACGAGCTCTGTTCAGATAGGGTGTTCCATAAAATCACCTTGTGTGCTTTCCAGGTATTAAATAATTATATCTAT
>NW_013667237.1:164392-185539 GCF_000517525.1 Limulus polyphemus | reverse complement strand
CTAAGAAATTTACCTTCGGTAGGTCGAACGAGCTCTCGTTCTAGATAGGTGGTTCGTACTAAATACACTCGTGTGCTTCTACGTATAATAATTATATATATATATATATATATACACACACACACACACTACTGGACTGCCTCTTTTTGAATATCATAAGTACAGCTTAAGGAAGTTTTGCTCATCCCTGCTGACCCCTAGATTGAATAAATTGGGGTTTAAGTTTGCTTTTCAAAATAGGGAATGTGGTTCACCTATTGAACTGTCTCTGGATCATCATTCCTTGGAACTTCTGAATGTGAGTATTCTCCCCATTTTTCCTAGTGAAGCACAGGAGTCCTTACCATTCCCAGTTTCTGCAGTGATGGACAGAGGTGGTTTATTCCTCCTGAGTGATGCTGGAACTCATTATTCCACTCAAGAAGAATATGGTGTATCTGGGTGTCCTTCCCCCAGTAACCTTTGATGGTTTTCCCAGGTGTATGGTAGGAGCCTCCTTGCAATTCTGGTTTGTAGATGACTCTTCTCTATCCAATTAAGTTGAGTGTGGCCCTTCTTTTTTTGGTAATTCTCTTCATTTCGATGATCATTGAAGAGGGTTTTTGACTCATCATAATTCTGCACGTGGAGTGTCAATTCCCATGCCATTGGTTGGGCTTAGTTTGTTCCACATCCTTGTCATAATTCTGGGGGCAGAAGGTTTTGCCTTGCTTCTCAGGTTGGGGAGTTAGGATTTTGGTTCTTACTCCCAGACTGGGTAATTTCTGTTTCTTCAGGTTGAGTGAGGCATCTCCGGTCCTGTAAGTTCGGTTTGCTGCAGTTTGTGGTTCTTAAGGTTAGGGCGAGGGTTTGTCCACTTTTTTGTTGCTTGCCTTCTCTTCGTAATCCAAGTAGGTCGACATTATGTAACTTTCAGGTTGGTTTCCAATAATACCACATTACTAAACAAGACATAGTCAAAAGTAGTCCTCATACCCTATCCACTACACTTTGGATCTATAGCCTTATATTTCCAGTGATGAGATGTAGGACCTTGTATGCCTGGTTGGGGCCTAGATGAATTCATGTTCTTCTCTCGATGTTAGGGTTTTGCATCTGTGGGTGGTCAGCCTTTACTGCCAAAGAATTACATTTCACATTGTTTGATTGAAGAGTATACCTGTTCCAGAAGTAGTGAGGACCCCACTAGTGTATTATTATTATATCTCATTTTTGCACACCTTTTTTCTGTGCAGACCTTTTCTGTGTGCATCTTGTCAAGGTTGTATTCTAGCTATAGTGTCAGAGGAAGTGTGTTTCAAAAGTTAACAGTTTCCTATACTGTAAATGTATTTCCAATAATACCTCCTCTACACTTTCCTACCCTTCCTCCCCATGAAATGAATAGTTTTGTGTCTGCTAATGTGGACCTCAAAGTGAATAGGAAGTAATAATGGGTTTCTCGTATAGGGATCTTGGATAAGGGCACATTGACATAGGTGGAGAAAATCACAAGATTTAACTTGCTTCTGGCAATATAGTGGGGTACAAAGGCTGGACCAAACAAAGTAAGATTGATACCAATGCTTAGATGGGAAGAGAAGAGAAACTTTCATTGGGATAAAGCTACAGTGTGAGAAGAGGTAAGTATTATCAGAAATACATTTTCAGTGTAGGAAAATGTTAACTTTAACCTCTGATAATGGGATCCCACTCTGTAGTAGGTGTTGCCTCATCAGGTATGCTTTGCCTTAAACCCGCATTATTTACTGATTGCAATATACTGCTCACTGTAGAGATTGGGTATTCCCACAGGACCACTGGTGGTAACCCAGTGGTATATATATATGTTTCTAGATATCAGTAAGTTTCAGTCAGTGGTGAATCATCACTCATGAACTTCATGAGTAAGGCAGTAGGGGATTTTTGCCCATTCCTGCTGACCCTTTGAATGAATATATTGGGGTTGGTCTGCTTTTCAAAATAGGGAATCACAAACACTCATTGCACTCTCTCCAGTGTGACATTCTTCTGGACTCCCTTACATGTTTACTTCCATTAGAGCACGAGAGTCCTTATCACTCCCAGTTCCCAGTCACTGGGGTGGTATACCATTCAGGCTTCCTCCTGAGTGAGCTTAGAAATTTACTTTACCATACATACTCATCATTATCCACTTAGTCAGAAGAGGGCAAAGCTGGTTTTCCTCCTGTTTCCCCTGGATGCTTTTTCTCATGTAGACAGCTGTCAAAATTAAAATAAAAAATAAGTTGGAGCAGGTTCAGCTTATGTGGGATCCACCTTTTAATACCAGATTTGGGATGACACCACCATGTTCCTACATTTCTGTGTAGTATAGGCCCCTCTTCTCATTATTTCTGGTTGCAAGAAGTTCTTTCCTGCTCCAAATGTTGAGTTTGGGGGACTTCATCTGCTTCGTAATGCCAGCTATAAGCCATACATACACTGTTCCTGCATTTGAGTGAATGTTTAATGTCCTCTTCCTAATTCTGGATGCAGGATGTCTCTTCCCTGCACTTACGCTTGAGTGATTTCTGCTCTTCTTACAGTTGAGTTGAGGTAAAGTCACGACCCTGTAATGTCAGTTTCAGTTTGTTGTACATCTTGCTCCTATGGTTGTTTTGGAAGTTTATCTGGTTTCAACCGAAATCTAACTTCCTCTTCATAATTCCAGTTGCTTGATGTATGAGACACTAGTTACTTATGGTTGGGGTTGATGAGTCCATATAATATGGTCCACATGCCCTTGCCACTATGTTTATGTTGCCATATATTACATTATGTTTTTATATATATATTTTTTGATCCTCAATCTCCCAATGCCTAGGACGAGTTATGAAACATCGTTTATCCAGTTGAGGTTGTGAATGTACATAGCTAATACTTTTTATATTTTACTATGGATTGCACCTTTCAGAACAAATTGCACTTGTGCATATCCTTTTTTGCCTGTATCAGATTAATTTCCTACTTCAGTAGCAAAGAGCATATCTGTTCCAGAAGTAGTGCAATACCTCACAAGTGTGCTTCATTTTCCTCTCGGAGCACAGCCGTTTACTCTCAGTGGTCACTTTCCACTTGGTTTTCAATGTTGTATACCTATGCTGACCTCTCCACTTTCCCACCCTTTCTCCCCACTGCCAGTGTTTTTTTTTTGGAGCCTGCCAATTCTTGAAAGTGAAGACTGAGTGGGAATAACAGAGGGAGCTATCTGTGCCAGTATAAGTGGCGCAGTAGTATTGGTGGAGAATTGTCACATGATATGTACATGTTCAAAAATGGCATGAAAGTGATGGGTACATAGACTGGTGTATTGATTGTGAAAATTGTTTAGCAATGTTTAGAGAGCAGAAGAATAGTGAGATAGCTTTTTGTAAGAGGAGGTAAGTACCTATCAGAAATACATTTTCAGTGTAAGAAAAATGTTAACATTCAATGACCAAAATAAGAGTTACCTATCCATTCCAACAATTATTTTGTTAGGGTGAACCTGAGGGAATATGACAGAATTCTTAACTTCTTTATTTGAAGTTTTTTTTCTTAATATCTTTGTTTATGTATCATTTTCCCCATACCATTCCCATAGCCTGGCTGTGACTGTACATATTAAAATATTTGATGCTTTTGTTGCAGTTTAGCTTAAATGTGATGATTTGCATATAGAAATGGTACATAAAGCTGACCCTATTTGGGAGGTTTACATTACAAGACTTTTCAATGTTTTGATCTACTATAATGCAATTATAATAACATGCAAGGTGTAAAACTGATATCTGTAATAATGAACTGTATTGTTAAAGCAATGAAAGGTGTGATTCCACCAGAGAAAAAAAATATTTATCTCACAACTGGTTATCAGAGGTAATGAAGGAAAATTAAAACAATTTGTTACTGGAAGTAATTTGTGAACATAGTGGTCCATTGCAATTTGAGTAGTAACCTCACTTAGAATTATAAACAAGTTAATTCACATCGATTCAAGTCTGCAAAAGCAACACAAGCTTCTCTCAAAGCATGTAGCTAAGTAGAAGACTAACTTCTGAAAGCTGTAATGTGGTATTTGGCATATTACAAGTATATTAATTGGACAAAGTATATGTCTGCTTTAATGTGTGCAAGCAATTTATTATTGTTCTTCCTATAATAAAACATTTCTAAAATGTTACAAATCAGTCACAAAAGGGATTTATGGTGGTTGCAATTTAGAGTTTTGATCATAAATCAAATATACCAACAGTTGAAAACATTATCAGTATGATACATACATACTATCAGGATAACATGCTGACCTTATTATTACGTTAGGAAATATCATCTTTGTATGGATTGGATGGAGTAAGATGTGGTCCCGTGAAGACAGAGCATCAAACAACACATCCAAGTCAACGTGCCATTTTTCTGCAAAATTCAAGTAGTATAAACATAATTTCATCCAGTAGCATTTGCAGACATTTAAATTGGACTTTTGTACATTTTAATTACTCAAACAGGCAAATGGAAGTCATCATCCTTGAATGGTTGATGGTCTTTAAAAACGAAGTAAAGAGGAGGGAAGGGGGACAACATTGATATTGGAATATTGTGCTAAAGCCTCCTGCAGTAGCAACTGTGTTGCAAAGTAATTGTCCATAATCAGAGCTGGTGAAGGACATAATCTGAAACTTTCATTTAAAATCATTAAGCTTTCAAGATTTTCATTGATCTAAAATGTCAGCCTATTTCAATATCTAATACCTCACATTTCAACATGTTAATTTAATTTGATAATTTTCTGATAAACATGGATCAAATAACTGATGTACCATTCAACATATGGGGAATCTAGATCTGAAAGCCAACCCCCCCCCCCCATGTTATTCTGGTCAGAGTTGTCAGGTTGAGAGAAAAAATCCCTCATTTATGGGGGAAAATCAAACAAACAGGGGAATAGGGTTGCAGGTTTCATGAAAGGATGTGAGGGGGGAATATTTTTCAAATGGGGGGGATTTAGATAAAAATGAGGAAATTTTATGTTCTCTAATTAGATTCTTAGAGATGTTTTATTCATTTAACTACTTATTTTCAAACAGTGAATGATGCAGTAACCAATTGCACAAGCTTCAGCTTTAACAATAAATCCCACATTAGAAGGATATTAACCATATCAGGACTTAATGGATGGTATTGTGTCATTCCTGTTTGTTTTGTTTTCTGATTTTTAAATTACCTAACCTTGTTGCATGAAATTTATTAAACACTTTCTACGTAATACGTAGTTTGTGTTTACAAAAATAATACCAATTTGTTTTAATATTTGTATAGTATTTTTAGGCTGTGAATTTCAGAAATTTTTTTGGGAAATGCTTTTTTTTATATTAAAAATACTTCTTTTCATCTTAAAAATTCTGCTTTTGGTTATTGTGTGCCTAAAATCTTTTGAATCAATCCAACAATTTTGTATTGATGATTTCGTTTATTCACTCATATTTTATATTCTTAATTATATATTGTATGATATATTCCTAATAACAGTCTGTAAAAACAACAATAATTATGTTTTTTATCCTCATTCTTGAACAATGCATCATACACATGTTCATGGGGGAAGATTGCTGAAAACAACTGAATATGGGGTATTTTTTATTGACTAATAGTTGGCTCTAAGGGTACATGGCAGGTTTGGTGACAATTGGTCCAACACTTTGCTAGTTATCAGCAGAGACAGACACACACACGTAGACCTGTGTGTAGATAATGGTTTAGAATCGGGGTTTTTCTCATACATTAACGTAATTGACTCTAGAATAAGAAAAGGAAATATCATGAATAAATATTGAAATTTATGAATATATATATATATATATATATATGTGTGTGTATCATTTATAAATGTGCTATATATCAACAGGACCTAAATTTGAAAGGATCTGTATAGGAGCATAGAAAAGATTAATCCAAAATAGCTTGCCATTACCTATGATACAAATTAAAGTTTTCAATTTACCTATTGTAAGTTATTTGGTTGTTTGTATCTATTTTCCCAAGTTTCTTTTCTATATTTTTTTTCAATATTGGAAACAAGTTAATGTTCTTGGTATTTAAAATGTAATGCTGATAATTACTTAAAGAATATCTTCATACATAAAAAGAAATGCATGTATTTTTTACTTCAGTAGCTACACTTGCTAAAACTCATGTTTCATTACCTTTAGTGGACAAGACACAGATAACCCATTGTGTAGCTTTGTGCTTAACAGTAAACAATACAAACAGTTTTTATCCTTTGATCATATAAAAGTATTGCTTAAGGTCTTTAGTCTCTGTTGAATTGAATTAATAAAAGAAGAAGAGTTTCATAACTTGTTTAACTTTGATGTAGAGTAATGATTTTAATGATAAAATTATAAAACTGCTTAATATAAGGTGCATATCACTGTTGTAAATATACTGTACGACTAGAGTAGAGTATGTTTTTAACATTTTTCGATCATCATGAATTACACTTACCCCTTGAAACATTATAAGAATTCAGCAAATAAGTGAACAAGTGACTGCTTTAAATGGTTTTTTAATGCATAAATATATATGTATGTGTATATTTGTGTGTGTGTGTGTGTGTGTGTACAAAGTGATATTGTTAATTGAGTTGGTTTTACTCCAGAGTGCAAAAACCTTTGCCAAACGCTCCTTAAAAAAAATCCCCGTTATTGGTTGGGGATGGGTATTTGCTGAGATGGTATTCCTCGAACGAAACTGGGAAAAGGATTCACAGAGTTTGGGCCACAAACTAGATGAATTGGTATCCTATCAGGACCACATATTGGTAAGAGTAAAAATATGTACTTTTTTTTAAAGTAAAGTGAGTGATCATGTTACAGTCCTTTAGTTTATTAGGTTAAAATGGGAAAGTTCCATATTTTTATGGGAAATTATAACAAAAAAAAGTACTTTTCTCCTGTAGTGTCCTGTCTTCACTATTGCTCTTACACTGGCATCTTTTTAAGTTGGAATTTAAATAAAATGTTTTCAAGAAATATTGCCAATACCAGAAGTAAAGATTATTAGCTAATTAACTTGTATTTGGCAGTTCTGCAATGAAAATCTGTATTTCACACAAGGTTAAGTTTACTGTCTGGTTATGTGTTTTAATAACAGTGTCTTGTGGATTTTGTGATCACATAATTTTGCTATGAACTGCTGTTGTTTAATAACCTTGATTTTGTTTATACACATATACTTTTGTAGAAAGTATAAGTTATTGGTTCATTAACATAATTTATAATTTCAACGTTTCAGTATTGTGTATAACTATGGGGAACACTGTATGTGTGTGTAGTAGGTTGAAAATTCCAAATATGCTATTTCTGGAACACTTTTCAGTCTGATTATCTGTTCATAGTAAACACTAAAACCATTTCAAGTTTTGTATTATGTATTGATAAAAACTTAAAATCAGTTTATGGAAAAGTGTTACCTTTAACTGTGGACTGAACTATGAAATAAAATAAAAGAGTAATTAAGTAACAAATTTTCCAATAAAAAAGTATCAAAAGAAATTCATTAGGTATAATTTTAATGTTTGGACAACAAGGCAAGTTACCTTTTTTAAGACGGGGCTAGACCACAAAGGTTATGTATAAAGCTTATAATAAACTACAGTTTGTGTTAAACAAAGTTAAGAATAATACTTTATAAGACATTTCTATAAACATAAATAAAATCATGACCTATATCTCCAGAATGTAAATTTATTAGCTCAATATTTTGTTATTACAGCTTCGTCAGGAGCTGTCGATATCCTAGAAGTTCCCTAATCCAGTTAAATCTAAATTGGAACATAAATAAATCATTCATAAATCGAATATTGATACTCATGTTTAGAAAGTTCATATTATAATAAAATAACATCAAATATTGATACACATGTTTAGAAAGTTCATATTATAATAAAATAACATCAAACATTGATACACATGTTTAGAAAGTTCATATTATAATAAAATAACATCAAACATTCTTCAATTTATATTGTTAAGACAAATCAAACCAACAATGCTAAGTAAATAATGTGTAAATCAATAAATAAACTATTAACATTGTTGGTTTTAGGATAGAATACGTTAATATCCAAATCATTTATTCATATTTGTATTGGTTAGTATTTTTCCATCTTATTATATAAGTACATACATAAAACAATGTCTGAAAGTATATTTCAATCTTTATAAGTGTGTATAGAGACTTCGTCAAAGTTCAACATATTAAAATTATTAAAATGTCATTAACGTCTCTACACTAAAGGCCATCTTTTGTATTTGTTCAATTTAGGTTTATTTTTCTTGATTAAAATGGATTCTTTAATTTTTCTCTTCAGAAAATTATGACATTTAGATAAGATCTTGACATCTGAGAAGATGCTATGCTCTTGTGACAGGCCATGTTCTTTTCCATAATGTTCTGCAATAGTACTGTTAGTATTGAGCTTTTGAATGTCACGCACCTGTTCAGATATATATGTATGTCATATATACGTACTAGAGTATCTGCCACAAGTTACTTCATAAACAATATTTTTACTATGGCATTTATCATGTAGTCCATATTTAGTGGCTTTACAGTTATTTTTCATGTGAGTTTCTTTCTTTTATGCTGAACTAGTTTTTATGATTTAAGGGAGATGCCTGTTTTTTGTACCATTTTAATAGGTAAGTCTAATGCTCTAATTACTCTCTTTAGTTTTGTGGTGATATTATCACTTATATATGGAATCACCCAAGTAGCCTGAGCTTTAAATGTGTTTTCTTTATTTATACAGTTCAAAATAACATATCTGTTTTCTTTTTGCCTATCAAAATTTCTTATTATGTTTTCTATAAATTCCTGATGACTCTTTAAAGAAAAAATGCCTATCCACTAAAGATTTTGACTCGTATTATTTTGGGTTCTGGTATGCCTCACCCCTCATGTTTCTGAGTAACATGCTTTGGCCTTTCATCATTCTCCAAGTCCTTATTTGGATTCTCAATGTTTGAGCCATCTTTTACCTTTATGGGGTTGTAATCCTGAGCTTCTCTCTCTCTTTGTCTCAGGCCCAGTGTTTGAGGATTTGTTCTTATTCTCACTCATGTTTTACATTACCTCACTTCTATGCACCTGTTATCAGAGGCTTTTTGCCATTTGCCCAATAATTTTTCAGGGAACTCGGTTCTCTTTTGTGGCTGACTTTGGTTAGACTTTTCTTGTCTGCCGTTTCACTTCCTACATGGCTTATTTGTTGTTTGGACTAATTGGGGAGAGATATGCTACTTACAGGAATTTGTCTTCCCCCATCTTTCCTTTGGGATTTATGGGCAGCTCCTTTTTTTGCATGATACAGTTTTATGGGGTTGCTCTGATTCTTTGGAGTCATGGGTTGATGTGACCAGGTTACCTAATTCTCTCTCTTCTCTTCCTTGGTGAATCATTTATCCCAGCCTTCCACCACCTCTTCTTCTTCTGATCCTGTAGTTGTTTCATGTCCTTCCCAGTCCACACCTAGCCCTTTACCTGTGTCTAGTCATTCAAGCTCTTATCCATGTGTCAACCACATTGAGCTCCCTTTTACCTCTATGGGAGAATTGGTAGTTGTATCGGATTGAGCTCCCTTTTACCTCTATGGGAGAATTGGTTGTTGTATCGGATTGAGCTCCCTTTTACCTCTATGGGAGAATTGGTAGTTGTATCGGATTGAGCTCCCTTTTACCTCTATGGGAGAATTGGTAGTGGTATCTGATTGAGCTCCCTTTTACCTCTATGGGAAAATTGGTAGTGGTATCGGATTGAGCTCCCTTTTACCTCTATGGGAAAATTGGTAGTGGTATCGGATTGAGCTCCCTTTTACCTCTATGGGAAAATTGGTAGTGGTATCGGTGACTACACTGTGGGTTCAGGTCCTGTATGGGTCAGGCTTCACTCCTGTGTGGAGGTTTGGGAACTTTTTGCTACAGATCAGTTGGTCATTCTCTTCACTTCAAGTCTCCTCCTTTCCCCCCCCCCCTACTTCCGTTCACTCCTTCAGACAGTCCAGTTTCTTGCATTTGTCTTAGTGAGGCTGTGTCAGAGCTTCTGCTCAAAGATGCCATTGAATCTTTCCATAGCTGACTGTCACTCATGAACTATCATGAGTAAAGTAAAAGGGGATTGCTATCCTTGATTGAATAAATCTGGAATGGCCTGCTTTTCAAATAGGATTTTGCAGTCACCCATTGCACATACTTCAGTGTGTTGTTCCTCCAGACTCTACCACATTTCAAGTTGAGTATGGTAGTCCTTACCATTTTCCAGTTCCAGATTATGGTTACAGGGGGGCATACGTTGGAATGAACTGGACAAGCCGATACTGGATTCTCTTTGTAATACTGATTTAAAGTTGATAGTGCCATGTTCCTAGTGTTGAGACCAGTCAACAGCCCCATCTTGGTAATGCCGGCTGCAGGATGTCTTTTCCCTCTTTCTTTCAATTGGGTTCAAGGAACTTTGCCTCGTAATGCCGGTTACAGAATGTGTTATACCCTCTTCCTACAGTTGAGCAAATGTTCCAAATTCTATTGGAGTAGTTGAGTTCAGTGCCTGATCATAATACTGACTACAGGATGCATCCATGTTCTTACGATTGGGTTGACTATGGACACTGCCCCATAATTCCGAGTTCAGTTTGGTATATTTCTGGACACCAACGATTGATGTAGAAGTTTGATTGATTCTTGTTGTTTGCTTACTTCTATCATTGTAATTCCGGTTGCTTACATTATGACAGACACTCTGCTTACTTATGGTTGGGATCGTTACCATGTTCCTCCTCTGTTGATTCTTTGGTACTGTCCTCCACCTTGTAATACAGGATGTGGAACCTTGTCTGTACGATGGGGGTTGGGGTTGTTCCAGAAGTGTTGCAGTCCCTCTCTGTTGTGCTTTCATATAATTGCTTAGGTTAAAGCTCTTGAGAACCAGGGGAATGAGGAGTGGCAAAACAACAATAGTCAGAGAGAAGGACTTGAAGACAAAGGTCAACGCTCTGAGTAACTTTTTCATGGTCAACAGCCTCTAGTTTTTAAAATTATGGGCATTAAATTAGACACTTTCTCTCTCCAGGGATCCAGGCCAAGAGAACAAGACAAAAGTTATTAAAGAAACATACAAACAGCTGTGGGTTGTCAATGACATTGCAGATTGCAGTGAGGCCCTTATGGAAGAATACATCTGGCTTCACACCATAGACAAGGACCAAAATCAGTACCTTATTTTAGTGGTCAGGGAGCACAGAAAGAAATTTCCTGATGCAAAGAGTGTACCATCATGAAATCTGTAGAAGCAAATGTTGTTTGATTCTGTAATATGGAAGCATACTAGCAGCATCAATCAATTCCTTTTTCTGTGGTTCTTTAGTAAAGTTGCTTGTCATACAGTTTTTTCTTCCTATTTCCCAAATATTTCAGAGAAATTTCCACCATGTATGCAGCATTTTGTTTGTTTGGGTAGATGTATTTGTGACCCACATTAAAAAGCAGAGCATCATGGGGAGAAACTTCAAGGGTCAGTAGTGACTCCTTTAACATGCTTTGGTTCTCTTAAAATTTTGTCTACTGTAGTTTCTAGTTAATCCTCATAAAAATTGGGTGTCCCAAAAGCATTTATTACTTTTAATTTTTACCCCCTGGATATAGCAATGATGTTTGCATAACTGTCTCTTTGTTGACATGTACTTTTGTGTGGTAATATAGTTTTAATTGAATTTCACAGGTTACTTTCCTTGGGGATGGGAAACATTCTATTGAGTTTGATGTTAAGAGAACAAAGGTCAAGGTTATACTTGACTAAGGAAGCACATTATGCTAATATAAAATAAGTTGGCAAACAACAATCTATAAGCATAATGAATTTATTTATTTTGCAGGGAAAATACTACATATAGTATATTTTACACAAAAAAATTTAATTGTTTATAAATCAATGTTTGCCAACTTATTGTTAGGTCAAGGTTATAATTTTTAGAAATAAGAATTTGGGTTTTAAACCTCATGTCACTTCCATTGGGGATGCGATTGAAAGGTCAATAATCAAGATCATCATTTCATAAAAATAAATTTAGTTTCTGGTTTAAAATTAACGTAACAAAAGATACACACTATATTTTTCAATACACAAGTACCAAAAAAAAACATAAATATGATTGTAAGAATTAGCCATTGTTTTTTGTTGTTATTTTACTGTTTTATCAGAATGATTTGTTGATATTATAGTACAAAAATATTATATATTAATTCTTAAATATTTTCCAGTTGCTGGTGTTTGCTGAAGGTACAAGATTTACAAAAGACAAATACTTGGCAAGTTGTGAGTTTGCTGAAAAGAACAACCTTCCACACCTTAAATATCATCTTTTACCTAGGACAAAAGGTTTCATTTTTACTGCTCAACATTTGAAAGGAAAAAGTAAGCAGTATTTTTTGGAAAATAAATATTGTTTGAACTGTAACTTTCTTTTATTTTAGTTCTCATTACTGTCCTTTCCAAGTTTAATATTTTGGCTATAAGGTTATAGAAACATTTTTAAGTCGGATATTTGTCAAGCATATTTTAGGTGGTTTGTTTAACTATTATACGTGATGTACGTTTTTTGGGGGTGGTTAATTAAAGTATTCCAAAACATGACATTAATTTCATGATGACCTAATCCACTGTTATTATGTTCATAATGGCCTGAGTGTAGTGTTACCATCACCCTGTTCATTGTGGCCTTACTACAATGTTACCATTAACATGTTCACTGTAGCATTAGTATGGTGTTGCCATCATTATGTTGTTACACTTGTTAGGTTCATTATGGCAATAATGCAGTGTTATCCTCATTATGTTTATTCTGGCAATTGTACTTAGTTACCATCATTATTCTCATTCTGGAATTAGTACTGTTTTACCATCATTATGTTCATTGTGGCTTTAAAACAGTGTTATGCTCTCTATGTTCACTGTGACAATACTAGAGTAGTGTTACTATCATTATGTTCAATGTGTCATTAGTGCATTATTACAATCATTATGTCATGGTGACATTAGTTTATTGTTACCATTATGACATTCATTGTGGAATTAGTATTGTGTTACCATTGTTATGTTTGTTGTGGCATTAGTACATTGATATCTTCATTATGTTTGTTGTAGCAGTAGTAAAGTATTATCCTTGTTAGGTTTGTTATAGTGATTGTGCAGTATTATCATTGTTATGTTTATTGTGGCTTTAAAACAGAGTTACCTTCTTTATGTTGATTGTGGCATTAGTACAATGATATCTTTATTATGTTTGTTGTAGCAGTAGTAAAGTATTATCCTTGTTAGGTTTGTTAAAGCGATTGTGCAGTATTATCATTGTTATGTTTATTGTGGCATTAGTAAAAGGTTCCCATTAATATGTTCATTGTGGCATTTGTACATTCATTAGTACCATGTTTCCATCATCAAGTTCAGTATGTCATTTGTACATTCATTAGTATAGTTTTACCACTATAGTGTTCATTATGACTTTATTACAGTGTTACCTTCTTTATGTTCATTGTGGCATTAATATAGTACTGTTACTATCGTTATGGTCATTGTGGCATTAGAACAGTGTTATCATCATTATGTTCATAGTGGCATTAGTACAGTGTTATCATTGCCATATTCATTGCGGTATCATTACATTCACATCATGTTCATTGTGGATTTTAGTACAGCATTACCATCACTGTTTATTGTGGCATTAGTGCATTGTTTCCATCATCATGTTAATTGTGCATTATTTCCATCATCATGTTAATTGTGCATTATTATAGTGCCAATATTATAATGTATGTTCTGGAATCAGTACAGTGTTACCATCATCATTTTCATTGTTGCATTAGTACAGCATTACCACCATAATGAATGTTGGGGCATTAATAGAGTTACCATCATTATGTTCATTTTGTCGTTAGTATACTAAATTATTACCACTGTGTTCATTGAGACATTAGGACAGTGTTTATGTTCATTGTAGAATAAGGACAGTTTTTGTTGTGTTCACTGTAGAATTAGGACAGTGTTTGTTGTGTTCACTGTAGAATTAGGACAGTGTTTGTTGTGTTCACTGTAGAATTAGGACAGTGTTTGTTGTGTTCACTGTAGAATTAGGACAGTGTTTGTTGTGTTCACTGTAGAATTAGGACAGTGTTTGTTGTGTTCACTGTAGAATTAGGACAGTGTTTGTTGTGTTCACTGTAGCATTAGGACAGTGTTTGTTGTGTTCACTGTAGCATTAGGACAGTGTTTGTTGTGTTTTCACTGTAGCATTAGGACAGTTTTTGTTGTGTTTTCACTGTAGCATTAGGACAGTTTTTGTTGTGTTTTCACTGTAGCATTAGGACAGTTTTTGTTGTGTTTTCACTGTAGCATTAGGACAGTTTTTGTTGTGTTTTCACTATAGAATTAGGACAGTTTTTGTTGTGTTTTCACTATAGAATTAGGACAGTGTTTGTTGTGTTCACTGTAGAATTAGGACAGTGTTTATTGTGTTCACTGTAGAATTAGGATAGTGTTTATTGTGTTCATTGTGGCATTAGTACAGTTTTGTTACAGTCATTATATTAATTGTGGCTTAAGTACAGCATTACTATCGCTATGTTTATTATGGCATTGTTATCATCATCATGTTCATTTTATACTCATTAGTAAAGTCTCTTTGTGATTATTCTGGCATTAGTTCAGTGTTACCATTGTTAAGTTCATTATGGTGTTAGTCCAGTGTTGCCATCATTGTTGCATTAGTACAATATTATCTTTGTGTTTATTGTGTCATTATTACAGCATTAGTTATGTTCATCATCACAGAAGTACAGTATTACCATGGTTATATTCATTGTGCATTAGTATTGTGTTACTATCATGTTAATTTTAGCATTAGTTTGGTGATACCTTCATTATGTTCATCGTGGCATTAATATAGTGTTATCAACAATATGTGTACTTTGGTTTTACTACTGTTATACAATCACCACATTCCTTTGGGTATTACTGCAATGATACCATGACAACATTCCTTTGGGTATTACTGCAGTTATACCATTATCGTGTTCATTGGGCCATTACTACAATAATACCAACATCATGTTCATAGGGGCATTATAGTGTTGCTTTCATTATGTCCATTGTGTCTTTAGTACAGTGTTATTATCATTGTATTCATTGTGGCATTAGTAATGTTGCCATTATAATGTTAGTTACATCATTATTGTACAGTATTACCAGTTTTATGTTTATTGTGATTTAGTGCTGTTATTGTCTTTGTTTATTGGGACATTAGTAATGTTATCATGTTCAATGTAGCATTAATACATTTGTTGTGTTCATTGTGGATGTTGTACAGTGTTTCCATCATTATATAGTGTTACTCTTGTTATATTCATTTTGGCTCTAGTACTGTGTTACCATTATTATGTTTATTGCGGTTTTATACAGTGTTACCATTGTCAGTAATTAGCCAAGCAATGGCTTTTGAGAAGGAGACTTTCATAACTATAGGTTAAGTAATATAAGAGTTGTAGCATAGCACTCTGATTAAAGTATGTGTGTTTGTTTTTACATTTGATTATTTTTGAGTTTGAAAACAAGTTGTATATCTTTTAGTACCTGCAGTTTATAATGTACAGCTAGAGTTTCCACAAAATGGCTCACCTCCAACAGTTTTCAGTATCCTTAAAGGGAAAAGGATTAATGGTGACTTGTACGTGGAAAGAATTCCTCTTAATGATATTCCAACAAACTCTGAAGAGGCCTGTGCAGATTGGTTGTACAAACTTTATCAAAGAAAGGTAGAGAAGTATACTAAAATACAATCAATATTGTATTCTACAGTTCCTTTATTAAAGTGAAGTGCAGTGTTTGGGTATATAGACTGAAAAATGAAATGTTATCACATAGTAGTTATTGTATGTGTAGTTATTACATCTTAGAAAGTAGAGCAATTAAATTTTGTTTGTTTTGGGTTATTAGAAGTTCATAAATTGTCATGCCAATGACCAAAACAGTTATAGTAAGATTATAAGAGTTTTTACATCTCATTTTCTTAGAGTGTATAAGCTTATGAAATGCATTTGAAATGTTCATAAATTATAACTTTTGCTTTTAGATTTCAGTCAAATTATAGATTTTCAGTGAATCAGATTTTCTTTGTTTTTATTTCAGTGAAATACAGGTGGTTTTAAGTGTGTTGTAGCAAGTGTTTAATTTATTTTTTATCGTGTAAGCATTTCATAACAGTTTTGAGTTTTCAAAAATATTGAAATTCAAAAATAAATTAGAATATAGGTTTAGTTTTAGTATTGACCTTATCACTAAATAACCACAGTGTTTTAAAAAGCAAGGCCCTTTGAGAAATAACTGGCATTTTCTGTCTGAGCAGGATGAACTGACAGATCAGTACATGAAGACAGGAACATTTCCTGGACATAAAATTGAACCAAAGCCTAGAATTGCTACCTTAGTTAATTGGGTCATGTGGTCAGTGGTGGTAGGAACTATGCTGATGTACATCATATGGAAGATTTATATGTCAGGCAATACCAGCATTGTCATGATTGCCAGCACACTTATTGTCTTTGGTAGGTTTACTAGTGGACTCAGCAGTTTGTTGTGTCTATTACATTATGAAATTTTATTTGTTATATCTCAGTTGATTAAAATATGTTGTACATTTGACAAAACATAACGTCAACTCTAAGTTAGAAGTATGTTATTCTTGAGGTTTTGTGATAATTAAAAACAAGTGGTGCAATTCAAAGTGTTTTTATATAATTAAAATTGCATAGTTTTTGTCACATTATTTAGTATTAATACACTTCAGCCACAATTGGCCCTTTAGTATGAAATATGTTAATAGTAACTATTGCTATTTGTACAAAAGAGAAACTTAAGTTTAGTGTATTATATTTAACAGTATATTCTATGGTAAAAACAGAAAATATCATGATACCCTCTGTGTTAGTTAATAATTACCCTATAGTTTTACTCTTTGTTTAACATAAAATTTTTTATATCTGTAATCTTCCAACAGTCTTTTCATGTGTAATACAATAAAGAATGAAATTAAAGCAAACTGGATCCTTTAAAAAAAAAATCAATATATAGCTATCAAGAATAACTTCTATATTTGGTCTAACAGCTTTTTCAAAAAGTTAATCTTATATGAATGACAAAGTAGTTGACTTAGTACAACTAATGCTGATACAATACACAAGTCAAACAATATATTCTTAAGTCTGTTGACACTATCATATTCCAACAATACAAAACTGTATCATAAACTTACCTGATACAGTATACTTTAGTGAGTATCCCAGTTTTCCAATTTATTTTACGTGGTATATACTGCATGGAATACTATTAACCAAATTTTTTTCCATTCATTACTAAAATGTAGGTCTCATAGAATACAGGTACTCTTTTAGCATTCATTTCATAGTTTAAATGTCTAGTGAACTAAATATATTTTTGTATCTATGAAGTAAGAAAAGTTTTTCTACTGGTAACTGGTTGTTTATGTTTTGTTAGAATTAGCCTATGTCAAAACCATAATGCACAATAGCAGATTTTGTCTGAAGTGGGACCATATGCATGTAAACAGTTGATTTGTTAAAGTTAATTAAACATAGTGAACTTTAGCATAGTTGGCTTTGTGGGTTGGTGTGGCTTTATGTACACCACATGAAGTGGGAATTTGTCAAAGCAGCAAAACGTATTCAAGACAGAAATTTTGTGCTGTCTTTAAACGAGATTTTAAGTTTGATACAGAGCCCCAGTATTTGCCTGCAGTTTATTTGTACCTGTGTACTTTTTCAGTTATATATGATGTATAATATTTCCCTTTTCAATGTAAATAACAATCAGTGACCAGTATATATACCTATTAGCTATAAAACAGTTCTCTTTGAATGCTTAAGCAATTTAACCATGTGTATGGTTTCAATTTTAAGCTGATCCATTTAAAAAAAAGTCAAAATGAGGGAAAACACACAAGGATATAGCCTTGGTGCAGAGTTTGAAGTAATATTTCTGTTGTAAAATTTTACAAATTGTTCATTAGGCATAAAAACTAAGCAAAAAATGTCAAACTATTTAGATATTCTGTATTTTAAACATTGTGGGATGTTTAAATACTCTATACTTTGAATACTGGAATATATTTACTCTATACTTTCAACACTGAGGTACATTTAACCTGAGATTAGATTTTACTCTAACAAAATTACTTGTGACTGAGGTTATAATGGTAGCTGTAGGTGCATCATTTCTGCAGACTTGTGTATTTCTTAGATGTCCTGTTTTATTTTTGTTACATAGAAACACAATAGTATATGTATTAGATATTCGTTTTTTTATATTACTTTGAAGCATAACATAATGCAGTTTTACTATATACATGTATTAGATGTTGTGCATGTTATTTCTGGTACACTGAAGTCTAGTGCAGTTTTACTATATATATGTAAACATCTAATACATATATATAGTAAAACTGCACTAGACTTCAGTGTACCAGAAATAACATGCACAACATCTAAGTGCATGTTATTTCTGGTACACTGAAGTCTAGTGCAGTTTTACTAAATATATGTTTTAGATGTCCTTTCTATTATTTCTTTTACATTAAAACACAATATAGAATAGTTGGTAAATCGGTAAATGTTTTTCGATAGAATTTATAATAAGATATTGAGTATACTTTTAAAGATATGCAACAATTTATTGCATTAGCAAAGACTGGTGATTTTGTTAAGTAACCCCCAATGATTAATATTTAAATTATTCAGATTAATACGAAGAGTGGCACAAACATTGTTGAGTTTATTAAAATATACACAAACATTAAAATTGAAGTTATTCAGATTAATATGAGAAGTACTGATTCACACTTTCACAACATAGGTGCATGAAACTGTAATAATGTAGAAAAAAAAGTTTCATAACTCCTTTTAAAAAATTTATGAAATAAATGAAGTGAACTATACATATCTTTTCCCATTTTAGGGCGTAAAACACTTCTGAAAGTAACTGAATGTGTGGTTACATTTTTATTTTGATGTATGGAGCCTTCTTGCTCTTTTTACTGACTTAAGTACATCTTGTGATTTGTAATCTCTCCTCTTGATCATTAAATATGGTCCCACCCTTAAGTTACACAGTACTATCATCTGATCACTTAAATTCAAACTTTCTACATCTTAATTAACAGATATTCATGCACTTTGTACTTTTAAGTTTAATATTTTTAAGAAAGGAATTAAAGTTATTGAGCTTGATTTTGACAAATGTTTCACGTTCAGATTATTTCATTTAATCATTTCTAATGCCACATCCTGATAGGAAATTTACTGAAAATTTTGTTAAATCTTCCAGATTCAGTTGATAAAATACTGAATGTGGATGGAAGTATTTTTACGGTAGTGTGTTTTATTTTGTAGTTTATTTTAATCAAAGAAGTACTGCTATCACTAAGTAAATGTTGTGTTAATGAAGTTAATCATTAAATGGTTCTTGTGAGTGAAAGCTCAAATTGGATAAAGCTAGAAAAGAGGAAACTAGTCAAACATTATATATAAAAGTTGTGTGTGTGAATGTTATTACTAAAAGAACCCTAAACGAAATTTCTTTAATTCTTATAGAAATGTTTTTCTATAGAGATGAGTAACAGTGCTTTCTCCATTTACAAACATCACTTGTTTTCTTGGATAGATTGTGTAGGCAGAGTATTCATGATGAAACTATGTAGAATGGACGGCAACTGCCTGTTGTAAAGACACAGAATACTATAAAGATCGACAACACATTACACACCGACCTGAAGATGAAAGGCAGAAGACTTTCGAAATGCCATCCTCTACATTTGTGTCTCTACAACAGGCAGATGCCATCCATTCTACAAAGTTTCATCATCACTTGTTTTATTTCTACAACTTACCAATAAGTATGTAGTTTACAGGCAGCTTGAAATTACCCAGTCTGAATTGTACTTTTTTGTTATATCTTACAAAAAATTTTACAAGCTTTATATGCATTTATTTATTTATTTATTCATATATGGCAGCTTGTAGTCTCATGTACTGGATGATTGGACAAACTAAGATCAAGAAAAGTTCCTCCTATGGTAAAGGTCACAATCATTCAAGCAAGACTGGAAAGAATCAAGAAACCATTTTGAGTTATCAAAAGTTAGGGCTTAATGGTCATCCTGAGGATTCAGTAAAAAATTATAATGGGCACATTCAGTAGAAAATGGTAATGAGCATAGCTTTAATGACATTACTAAGAAAAGGAAGGATCGGTTAACTTGAGAATATGTTTGTATTGTTGATAAAAGCACATGAATGTTTGGAGTTAAACTTTTTTTTTTTGCACATATTTGTGTTGTGACTGTTAATTTACTAAAAAATAAATGATTAAAAAATTACCAGCGATAATGAAAATATTGTTTACAATGAACTGATTATGATAGTTAATTTGAGCATTCTTCATAACATACTTATCTCAAACTCATAATTTTAGTGCTACACTTTTTTTTGGTGAGTATTTATGTCTGTTAAGGGAAAACCCTGAAGAGTTTTACTAATTACTTGGGAAGAAGAAACAAGGCTTTGTAAAACAAGAGTTTTCATGGTAACTGTATATAAACATAAGATAGGAAAATTGTTTACAGTACACTTAAGTGTAAAATTTGTTTAAGCTAGCAAAAAACTTATGGTTTAGACATGTTACCATTGCATTTTCACTTTCAGTATGAAAGTATGTTGGTAAGAGCTAGAGTTTTGTATGTAGTTGTCACATTAAACCCTATGTTGAAGTATGAAAGTACGTTGGTAAGAGCTAGAGTTTTGTATGTAGTTGTCGCATTAAACCCTATGTTGAAGTATGAAAGTACGTTGGTAAGAGCTAGAGTTTTGTGTGTAGTTGTCACATTAAACCCTATGTTGAAGTATGAAAGTACGTTGGTAAGAGCTAGTTTTGTATGTAGTTGTCACATTAAACCCTATGTTGAAGTATGAAAGTATGTTGGTAAGAGCTAGAGTTTTGTATGTAGTTGTCACATTAAACCCTATGTTGAAGTATGAAAGTATGTTGGTA
>NW_013667237.1:162058-163727 GCF_000517525.1 Limulus polyphemus | reverse complement strand
AATCCTACTATTCTTTGGTAAAAGAGTAGCCCAAAAGTTGGCGTTTGGCGGTGACAACTAGCTGCCTTCTCTCTAGTCCTACACTGCTAAATTAGGGACGGCTAGTGCAGATAGCCCTCATGTAGCTTTGCGCGAAATTCATAACAAACAAACAAACACTATCATGAGAACCAACAATGGTGCTTCTATCACTGAAAAATTGGGCACAAATTGTCGGAAGTGTGAAGCGATTCTAAGGTAAGTTTGGAGTTTTCTCAGTCTCACCAAGAAACTCCATCCACATATGCATGAGCAAACACTTTCGAGGAGTCATTTTCAGTCTTACTTTTCTTTTACACTGCAATACTAATCTTGAGTTCTCAGATGCTGACTTGAAAGTGTAGTTAAGCACCAAAGCATCTTCATTGTAAATCAGATATCTTTACCATTGTAGTCCCTTGAGTGTAAACTCCATCAACCTCTTGAAGATGATGCAAATGACATGGTTCAAATCTCTTATAAGCCATTTCTTTTGTTAAAAGCAGTCTCATATCTGATTCATCATCCAGGTCAACTTTGCAGTATCTGATACCAGATCCAAGGTATTGAACTAATAGAAGGATTTTAACACATCCAGCCACGCAACTGCCTACGATAATGGAAAGGCGTGAACGCGTATTACTATGCCTGCCCATCAAAAGTCCATATAAAACCTTGACTTGCCTTCCTTCTTCCTGACAATTACTACTGGATGTGACCAAGTACTCTCCAAAGGATTTATGATTCCTTCTTCCAGCACTTGCTCTATTGCAGTTCTTCCAACTTCCCTAGTGCTTAAAGAAAGTCAGAATGGTGGTTGCTTTCTTGGATATGCACTGACTCTTTCTATATGGTGCTGAGTCATCTTTGTTCGACCCATTCTGCGAACTAGGTAAACAAATTCATTGATATATTCAAAACAAAAGTTTCACTATGTACAATCAATAAAAACATACATCGTAATGACAAGCAAGGCCAAAATGTTATTCTAATACACACCATTCTATAATGATTTTATATTGGCTGTGCTTAACATGTGACTTGGTGAATTGCATATTAAAAATCGCTTTATTACATTGCACCCAGTCGTGTATTTATATAAAGATTCTATATGAAAAGTAGCACAATATAACCATTCATCAAATTTTATTTCTTTTAAGTTTGTGAAAAACTCAAACTTTTCTAAAGCATATTAATTCATAATAAAATTTCAAAAAATTACCAAAACCCAACTAATCTATGATTAAAAGTTTCAATTTTGGAAACCACGAATCTGATAGAAAAACCATTCTTATCTATTTTTTGATAAACAATACAAAATTCTACAATCACAATCAATTAGTTTAATTTGATTATAAATTACAAAATTAATAACACCATCTTTTTTAGTTTCTATAAATATTTTTGTAGTTGACCTTCTCTCTTTTTAGTTGGGTCTGAACTTAGTTCACGAAATTTAGTGAACATGCTCGCTATTTCAGTCATGGGAGCACTATAATATTGTTGCGTCAGCGGGGTCACGTGACTCGTTCTCTTGAACCTTCGGGAATTGTCGGGAGATAACTAGATATAGGGTAGTTGGTATATATAAATTGGTGACAACGTTATGGGACAATGTGTGTGTGTAGGTAGTGAGTAATTGATCTGCAGT
>NW_013667237.1:158421-161414 GCF_000517525.1 Limulus polyphemus | reverse complement strand
GCGTTGTTTTAGCGCGAATGTTGAAATCAAGTGTACCGTAAAGTTATATTCAGAAAGAATTAATCAGTTTTATTAAGTAAGGACTTGTGTCGCTAAAGTTTCGTCGGAACGAAGTTACGGAAAGTTAATTAACAAACGGAGACGTAACAATATGATTGCCAATAGCACTTTTCGGGTAAAGAGTAGTCCATGAGTTGGCGATGGGTGGAGTAGATTAGCTGCCTTCATTTTAACCTATTACTGTTAAATAAGGGAAGAGTAGTGCAAATAGCCCTCGAATAACTTGGCGAAAAATTCAACGAACAAACAAACACTGTGCTAACACTTTTAACACTATTTTCATAACCACTTCTATTCAAAATAACCATGCATGGCATAATGGTTAGAACACTCGACTCGCATTTCAAATCCTGTTCCCGAACATGTTCACCCTTTCATCCATGGGGCTTATAATATTACGATCAATCTCACTATTCCTTGCCCAATTGTCGCCAATGGGCGGTGCTGACTATATGTATTCCCTCTATGTATTAAGGACAGATAACACAGATAGCCCTCTAGTAGCTTTGATCGAAATTAAAAAACAAACGAATTATCTATCTACTTGGTTTAATAAAAACCAGTTATTTTTGTTTACTTTATCGTTGAAGTGTTTTAATTTCTCCAATAAGTATATCTAAATTACCTTTACCGGATGTAGTCAATATATTTCTAGTCATGAAATGGTGAATAAAAGTTGCACCACGGTTGTATGGTATCTATCCACATAATGGTGCATATTAAAGTTCTACCAGTATTCTGTGCTACATCTGTAACGGTAGATAGAAATGTTGTACCATGGGCCTGTAGTATCAAGCCATGTAAGGGTGGATTAGGAGATAAACTCGTACTTCGCATACGATGTATCTACTGAAATTATTTGACTACTGAATTATTGTTGAGAGAAAAAACCATTCAAAAAAAGATGTAGATGGGATTGAATCCACGACCTTCTGTATACTAAGCGTGTGCTATGCCATATGGGCCAGAGCCCAAAGATTTTTTTCTAATGTTCAGCACTATTAAGATGAATAATGTATATATATGAGAAGGGTATATATATATATATATATTGTAGATAAATCAGTGTAATTATGATAAGCAATCAGTATGCAGTACAAGTAGCCCAAAACATTTAGTGTTGCTTGAACAACAACAACAAAAAAAAACAATAATGTAACTGTGAATGTAATCAGTGGTGTAGTGCTAAATATAAAAAGTAAGGGAATGCGTTTTGAAAGTGTTACTATGATTAGTATTTATTACGTCACCAATACATAAGAACATATATTTCTGAAATAGTAACTGTAAATTGTAATTGTAATTGAAATCTACATTTTAAAATGTTACAATAAAAAATAATTTTCTCTCACCTTGAACTTTTGAATTCCTGGATAACATATTGTTACGTATCTGCTTGTTTGATAATTTCCGGTAAAAATTCTTTCCGAGTGACTTCAGCGATACAAGTCCTTTCTTAATTAAAACTAGTTTATTCTTTCTCGATACATATTTGTAATACAGAGAATTTCCACAGCCACTTTAAACTTAACAACCTTTATAACACACGCTTGACTCAATTATCTATATCTTCAATCTATCTGCATATCTATTCAATCTATGCCCTCGCGCTGGTTTTTCTCGCCAGGCTTATATACTAAAAAACAGGGAACCTGGCAAACACTCAGACATTCGCGAGGTTCCTCAATAAGTCATGATCCTTCTAGAAACTCCAGCGCACATACTCCCAGCGTCGCGTGACTTCCATTGTCGTAACACTGCTCCTTCCTTAGTATTGTTCGTCCCGAACAATAGCCACTTACATTAAACTAATAGATAATTAACAATAACTTAATTAAATGTACAGAATCTACAAACACAAAATTAAGATACAACAAAGTCTCTTAATTTTACAGGACGTTTCTTCTCCGTTTCATTGGCTTCTGCTTCACGTGGGGTTCATCTGCTCCACCAGGAAATGTCCCATTATCGGTAACAGTCACATCAGTGGTAGTAACTTCATTAACGGCTTCACTGTTTTCCTTGTCAAAAGTGGCTTTTTCAGGTGATATGTCCTGGACCGTGATAATGTCAAAGCCTGTTGGCATGCACCACCTTTGGCTTACCTCGCCGACCACATTTTATTCGGAAAGTCACGTCTGAGAGACAATCCACTATGTCATATGGGCCTTCCCTTTGGTCTTCCTGGGATTATACAACCACACCTTGTCTCATGGTACAAAGCTAACTTCAGTAGATCTCTTATCATAACACAGTTTCATGGAATCAGCAGACGTTTTCAAGTTTGAACGCACTTGATGGTGAATATCATCCATGCTTTCAGATAACACTTTCACGATCTCTGACACATTTTCAGGCAACTCTTCGTAAGGTGGGCGTCCTATTAACAGATCCACTGGCAACCAGAGTTCCCGACCAAACATCAGCTTTGCTGGAGTGTATCCAATGGCTTCATGCTCTGCTGTTCTATAGGCCATCAACAGTGGAGGGAGTAAGACATCCCAGTAATTTTGGCAGCTATTACAAAACTTTGCCAATTCCTGTCCCAGTGTCCAATTGTACTTTTCTACCATCCCATCAGACTGTGGGTGGAGTGGCGTTGTCCTGGTCTTTCGTATGCCAAACAACTTGCAGCATTCATGGAAAACAGCTGATTCAAAGTTACGGCCTTGATCTGAATGCAGTTCATATGTCATACAAAACCTGAAGAAGAAATCACTAATAGCCGAAGCTACAGTTGTAGCTTCCTGATTTGATATTGCATATGCCTCAGGCCACTTGGTTAAATAATCCATCACAACACAAATGTATCTATTTCCAACACGAGTTTGGGGCAATGGACCAGCAATGTCAATGGCTACTCTTTCCATTGGTGCACCAATGTGATATAATTTCATTAGAACATGTCCCTTATGCTTGGGTCCCCTTTTAGC
>NW_013667237.1:150033-158100 GCF_000517525.1 Limulus polyphemus | reverse complement strand
CAGCAATGTCTACAGTCATTTTTGCAGGGTCTTTGGTTCAGTCCATCTGCATTTCCATGAGTTTTCCTTCTCTGAATTCAATATCATAATTATACTGGTCTATCTGTCCGATCCAACATGCCAGCTGTCCCTCTAGGTTCTTTAATGATCCCTACCAGCGTACTGCAGCATGGACTGTCCTGATGGTAAACCTAACCCCATAGAGGTAAGGATGGAAATATGTCAGACTCTTTATTATAGCAAGGAGCTCCCTCCATGTTGCACAGTAGTTCCTCTCTGTTCTACTCAAAACCCTACTGAAGTAGGCCACCACATGTTCATTTTCATCAATTTTCTGGGACAACACTCCTCCAATCCCGACATTACTAGCATCACAATCCAGTATGTATGACAGTGAGGGATCTGGAAGCTTTAAAAGTGGAGCTGAGGCCAATGTTTCTTTTAATGTCTTAAAAGTATGCTGGCAAGAAACTGTCCATTCAAACTTCTGGCCTTTATTAGTCAAATCATGTAGTGGAGCAGCTATAGTTGCAAAGTCCTTCACAAACATCCGGTAATAAGTACAGAGTCCCAAGAAACTTCTTAACTCTCCCACATTGTCTGGTGTTGGCCAATCATGCACTGCTTTCACCTTGTCAGGATCAGTTTGCACACCATGCTCACTTATGATGTGACCTAAGTAAAGCACCTCTTTCTGGAACAAGTGGCATTTCTTGGGATGTAGTTTGAGGTTTGCTTCTTTCAAATGCTTGAATACTTCCTCTAGCTGGAACATTTCCTCTTCAAAGGTTGTTGAAAATATAATGACATCATCCAGGTACACTAGGGCTATCCTCCATTGTAGGCCTTCCAGTACCCTTTCCACCAGCCTCTCAAATGTTGCTGGAGCATTGCTAGGCCCAAATGGCATCACGCGATATTGCCAGAGACCTTGACCATAACTAAATGCAGTCTTAGGTTTATCTGCTTCAGCCATTTTCACTTGATGGAAACCCAACTTTAAGTCTAGAGTTGAAAAACACCTGGCTCCACTTAGGGCATCAAGAGTATCACCAATTCTTGGCAGCAGGTGTGAGTGCTTTTCAGTTATACTGCTAAGAGCCCTAAAGTCCACACAGCAACGTTGGGTCCCATCCTTCTTCTGGACTAACATGATGGGAGCTGACCAGGGACTATCTGATTTCTCGACTATCCTTCCTTTAATTAGGCCATCCATAACCTTCTCCATCTCTTGTTGCCTTGCCAGAACTATGCTCCTCGGATGGATCTTTATTGGACGGTGATTGCCTGTGTTTATTCTGTGCTTCACGAGGTCTGTGCAGCCGAGGTCATGATCTCCTTTTGAAAAGACGTCTGCATAATTCGACAAGATGACAAATGGGCTGTGCTCTTGTTATAGAGGTCGAGTAAATATTCTGGGAGAGAATGTACTTTCTTTATAGTTGTATTTCTTGCTTTAACATTGACTGGCTCTACCTCCTGGTACACACCCAACAATGCCCCTTCCTTAAGTGTCTGCTCACATTTAGAAAAATTAGCCACTGTTATGGGTACTACGTGATGACCTACTACAAGTGTCCTTCCAATCTTCACGTCTGTTGGCCTGGACGGGTCTTCCACTGCTTCCACAAACATCGGACTTACTTGGGGATGTTCATTTTTTCTACCCCAAATTATCTTCTCTGACATAGGGCCATTGTAGTTGACTTAAATGCAAATCAACAGAAACAGCAACACTTACCGGAATTTGGCCTTTTTTGTTCCCAAACGACATTTTATCAAAGCTAACTACACACTTCCTCGGTAGTAAGTAGTCCAACCCTAATATGTACGGGTCTTCGATGTCAGCCAAGTATACTTTGTGTCTGTCCGTCATGCCCATGAGCTCAATTGTTAACCACACTGGTCCCCACAACCTTGCATATTGTCCTGTCAAACCACAGAGCTCTGTATGACTTCTAGTACTCCTTTATGATCCAGCACCTTGATACTCACAAGTGTTTGCTGAGATGCAGAATCTATGACAAGGTTGCACTTTTGGCCATCCAGCTTTCCTGTCATGTAGACACTATGCGTGCTTGCCATTTTACACTTAGCTGTTGGCACTTTCACAATGGGAATTGGTGGGCGTCTCTCAGCACCAACCACAACTGGTTTCCCCGAGGCTGAATTATTGGTAGTATTCTTCTTACACCTTTTTGGGTAGTAGCTTTTCTTGCTGTGGCATCTTCCCTGTCTTGAAGTTATCAGCATTGAGCTCTCTTGTGCCCAGGTTTGTTACAGTGCCAGCAAAGTCCCTCAAACTTCTCTGAAAGCTGCCCTTTTCTGGCCTTGAATCCTGATGACTGTACCAACCTTGGTGCCTCTGTACTGGATTTAACGTAGGATTCGAATTCAAGAGCTCTGGCCATTGCATGTTGCATAGTAGAGGGGTGTGCTTACTTTACTTGTATCTTCAGTTGTGGACTGTCCAAGGCATCTACAAACTGATCCCTCAGCAACAGCTTGAGTACATCGGGTGGTGCAGTTGGGTATGCTTTGTGTGCCATACTTTTCAAATCCTGTGCCAGGTCTTGCATGCTCTCCCCTTTAGCACGGACTCTCGTCCTAAACCTAGCCCTTTAGACTTTGGACTGATTTTGAGTTCCATACTTGATTTCTAGAGCAGCTACCAGTGCTCTATAGTTGTGCCTGTCGTCTACTGACAACTGTCCAAGTATTTCCACTATTTGTCCCTTCAGGCTCGTTTCCAGGTACACTGCTTTCTGCTTTTGTGTCCATCCATTCCTTTCTGCCAGGAGCTCAAATTGTGCTCTATATGCTTCCCATCGTGCCTTCAAATCGAATTTCTGTGGCTTCCTTCGTACTAGATCACCCCCTATTGCTGCCACCCATGTCTGGAATGTGAATTCTCGCAGGACTGAAGATGTCTGCATTAGGGGTTAGCTGCAGGGCCTGGAAGAGGCTTCCTTTTGTCTGGGCTGATTAGGTCCGTGGTTAATATATTCTCTCTTTGTAAAATACAGTAAATCGTTTTTTAATGTATTTAATTCACTTTGAAATTTACTAATCTTTTGCATTTGTACTTCATGCTGATGTTGTACTCTCTGTCCTTGTTCTTCTTGCCACTGTTGTAGTCTCTCTTCTTGTTCACTTTTTTTCTCCTTCAACTACTGCTGTAGTCTCTCTTCTTGTTTATTTTCTTTCTCCTCCAAATACTGCTGTAGTCTCTCTACTTGTTAATTTTCTTTCTCCTCCAGCCACTGCTGTAGCCACTCTTCTTGTTTCTTTTCTTAAACTTAACAACTTTTATAATACACGCTATAAATCACAGCGATTCACAATCTCGATAATTTCGCTGTCGACGAGTACAAAACACACACTTTATATTTCCTGAACAACCGTAACTACTCTTCACTTAACTATACATTCATTATCGTCCACTGGCTTTTCTCGTCAGGCTTATATACTAGCAAAAAGTCTTCGACAAAATTCGAAGAGTTCCCTGATAATTCGAGAAACTCAGTCACGCATATGCGAACAGCGTCACGTCGTAACAGTATATTTCGGTGTCCTATGACACCATCTTCAGGAGTAACGGTAAAAACATAATTTGGACTTATATACATAATTATTTACATACCAATAATGCCATCTAGGCTTAAACTTCCTTGTTTACTACAATATCTTTGTGTGTTTTTCAATTTCAATAGTCTCTTTGATATTTAATTCAATTTTAAATTCTACCTGTTTTATCAACTTAGTGTTACTGCAATCTATAACATGAGATGTTTCCATCACATGTTCTGCTAATAGCAATTCATTCACTTTGTATTTTTACCGTGTTTTTAGGTTCCTTGATCCTAAATTTTCAATTTCTACATGTTTGGCCAATATAAACTTGACCACAGAAACAATGAATTTTGTAAATCATACATTGATCAACTCTATTCTATCTATGACCACAAAACTCGTGAGACTATTTAATTTACAAAGCAGAAAGAATGTTGCATTACATTCTTTTTTTCATTATATTAACTATTCTTGTAGATAAGCGTTGAAATGGTAAACAAACTCTCATGTTAACTACCTTACATTTTCCCTCTATCTTGTACATGTCAACATTCATAATTTATTGACATGTTTATGATATAATCTGTCGATAAATTTGGGTTTTTATCCTCTATCTCTGGCTACATGTTTTACGAGACTTCTTTCACATCACAATCATAAGTGCATATTTTTAAGTTTACTCAGAGGCTCTTTAGACACGAGTATTGCTATTTGTTCTTCATTTTCTCCCCTGCCTATTATTTGCCATATTAGGTCTTGCTTTACATCACTTTATGTCAATGAAACCTATCTTGTAGCTGGTGAACTCTCTTAGAGAGAATACCTAAAATTAACATTGAGTTTGGGAGTACAGTAAATGTTAAGTCCATCAGTCCCTGCTCAATATCTGCTACTGAGATAGGGTTTTCAGCAAGACTGCCTTGGCATTATTTGTATTATATCTTCCAGGCCATTCTGAAATTGACAAAAAAACAGCACCAAATATGTGTCTGCCCTTACACCTGGCTAACACCTGCTGTCTTTAGTTGAGGTTACCTGTTGCACTCTCTCTTAGTGTGTGACCTAATTATAGATGATTTTGCCTGATGACAATAGTCCATACACTTCTCCAGTGTTTACCCCATACAAATTACCGCCAAGGTAAAGCCCATGGTGTGTGACATCCATGAAGTGGGAAGTAGTTCAACTCAGTGAAATGCTGCAACCATCTTAGGCAGTGAATACTCTTTACCCAATAGAATATGGTAGAGCAAAATATACTGTCAAAAGAATCCTTGCTGTGTATTAAGATGAATCTAATGTCAGAATGCCCAACCATCCATTATCTCACAGGCATACAACTAAACATAAGTATATAGTGTGACTAGGGGTAAACGTCAAGCTGTTCCAAGAGATTATTATTCCAGACCTGTTTCCCAAGGCAAACTCAAGACTCCCCAGGCTAGACCTAACCACTGGGAATGGCTTGGTTCAAAACATATTGAGATGTCCTGTACTAAACAACAGAAAACAGCCCTACTTCCCAAACTCCTACCAGTGGAGGTGCACCACCCAACAATGAACCCTCCACATTAATTTCCCAGTAGCAAGCTAGCAAATGTTCACTCATACTCTACTTGAAGAAAACTTTCTGATAATGTTTTCAGAAAGGAGCTCAACTTTGCAATTTCTATGCACTGGTCCATCTACCATCTTCAGTGTGGAATTATAGCTCTTGACTGTGTAGAAATGAGTAGTATTTATGAATTTAATATTTTCTTACCTGAAAATGTATTTACACTGCTTACCACTATTCCTTCTCACTCACCATGCATTTAGTTTGCCTCATCAAGAATGAGCATTTGTTCAAATGCTCATGGGAATTACTGCACATGGAGGATGTATTTATGGAGGGATGTAGTTTTATGATGAGTACATTATAGGCTGACACAATACACAATGACACATGGAGATGTGGAAGCATTACATTTCTTGTATAGGTACAGCATTATTTGTTCAGTTCTGAGTTACAATGAAAAATCACAGGAGAGGCAGAAAAAGAAGTACAAAAAATATAGAATAAAAAAGGTGGTTGAACTGTTCCAGTTTCAACTTTGTGACCAAGTGCATTGAGGAGAAATGTGTTGAAACTGACCAAGAAAACATATAAGCTGGAACATTCATGAAAGGACCATATGAAATTGTTGAGGTTACCAACAATGGAACAGCCAAACTGTGGCATATGGAAAGTGGATTAGTTTTGAAGAACAATACTCTACTTAACCAATTAAAACCATATTTGAATGATAATTTTTTTTTAAACCAAAGTAGGATGAATTCCTATATATGTAGAAGTAAAATAAATTTTTTCTTTGTAATAATTTATGAGTGAAAGTAAACAAGAATGTAATATTTCTACTTCGCCATATTTGCTGTAGCCAGTGCCATAGATACTTTTGCCCACCACCAGAACTTGTATTGTGTATTTAATCTACTTGACTTAACTTTAATCATCATTCAGTGAGCCATACATATTGATGAATTTGAAGTTGTAATCATATTAAAATGTGTTGCTTAAATGTATACTGATCTATACATGAAGAGGAATAAAAGGTTAAAATTCATTAACAGAAACTTGGAAAGGGGTAATGGTTAAAAAGATAACTGAGACAAGAAAGAAGAGTGAAGATATACCCATCAAATAATGTTGAAGTAACCACTAATGCTGAGGATCCCCAAGATACTGACGTTAAGGAGAGTAAAGAAGAAACAATGTAGTTGGTCCTGATACATATTGACATTACCACCTTGGATGCTGAAATGATACGATTTGGTGCACATGCTAAATATTGGTATAGCCACAAAAAATAATATAAAATTAGATATTATACACAACTCTAAACAGAAAAATTATTAGCGAACTAGATAACTAGCTGAAAGGGATATTTCTGAAAGTTTTGATCTTTAAATAACCAGTAATATACTCGTGATTCCTGTTGCAGTGTGGTTGGCTTCTTACAGCTCCCCAGTGGCACAGCGGTATGTCCGCGGACTTACAACGCTAGAATCCGGGTTTCGATACCCGTGGTGGGCAGAGCACAGATAGCTCATTGTGTAGCTTTGTGCTTACTTACTCACAAGCAAACAAACAAACAAATTGCTTGTAACAAACGATATGCACCATATTACAGTGCACTTGATATAATTTGAGTTAAAGAATAAAAGAAAGATTGATTCAATTTGTAATGTGATTAATATTAACAAGATGAAATTCTTATAATAGAAATTTAACACCACTACATTATGTGTATTACATATAAACTTGTTATATTTGTACATTCAGCAAAAGCATCGGAAAGCAGTCGTGCTTGGGAAACTTGATTTGGCACCTTTAAAAACTAGGGAATAGGTAAGGGAGAAAAAATGAAAAAAAGTGGTGTAGGTAAGTTATTAGTTAAGGAAGTTGTGCTTACATAGCTTGTGTTTTGTGGTTTCTTGGATATTCCTTTCATGCAGAAAATGATCTCAAGAGATCATTATCCATTCCCGTTTCTGCACACCTACATGGTACAGTAGAAGTTCTAGACAACATCTCTCTCTATGGACTGAGTATGTTGATGGACCATGTTTAACTCTGTTGAATTTGATAATAATTTTGATGTCTTATTCCTGTCAACTTAAAAGTGGTATCATGATCACGTGTATTATATTTGTTAAATGTATAGAAAAAAAACAAAACAGTTAAGATTGTACTGATCCTATTTCAATCACTTTACACATCTCATACTAAGTCCTTTACATAAATATTAATCCTTGTGCACATTTATTGAAAAAGCAAAAGTTTTGTGATTCTTTTTTACATTTAAATGATCATAAAATTAGAAAAGAAATTTAACACATCAATACAATTAAGCTTCATATTCATTCCATTTAAAACTTGAAAACACTTATTTTGCAAAGATTATTCTAAATAAATAATCACGAAGAAAGCTCTTTCAGGTCATGAACATATGCCTGGCCAAATGTTTTGAATCGTCAATATTATGTCAGCCTCCTAACTGTACAATGCATATTAATGACAGCCTGAATGTGTTGAAGCATACATTCTACAAGTCCTACCCCTCAGTGGCACAGCAGTATGTCTGCGGACTTACAACGCTAGAAACCGGGTTTCGATACCCATGGTGGGCAGAGCACAAATGGCCCATTGTGCAGCTTTGCGATTAACTACAAACAAACCCTCAAAACTGGAATGAAACAAAGAAAAAGCTAGGCCAGACTACACCTGCAGATATATCATAATAATAACAATTCTAAATTAACTGTTTAGTGTTGACTACACCTGCAGATATATCATAACAATACACAATTCTAAGTTAACTGTTTAGTGTTGACTACACCTGCAGATATATCATAACAATACACAATTCTAAGTTAACTATTTAGTGCTGACTACACCTGCAGATATATCATAACAATACACAATTCTAAGTTAACTATTTAGTGCTGACTACA
>NW_013667237.1:148100-149258 GCF_000517525.1 Limulus polyphemus | reverse complement strand
GAAAAACCCCAACAACTTATATATTAAAACAAAACATTTATTTATCGATGACGCTTTTCCATCTTACAGTCAGATTGTTAATGTCCTGATTAAAGAAATCACTTGGCTTTGAAGCAAAAAACATGTCGATGACCTCTTTAACACTTTTCATATTTGCATACGTTTCCCAATTAAGATGGTGTTGCAGGGAACGAAAAAGATGGTAATCCGATGGAGCCATATCTGGAGAATATGGTGGGTGGGGGAGAACTTCCCAACCCAGCTCCATAATCTTGTGTTGCGTCAAACGTACCACATGTGGACGTGCACTGTCGTCAAGAAGAACACCTTTCCGATTGATGAGTGAAGGACGTTTCTGATGAAGAGTTTGATTTAAATGTTCCATTTGCTGACTATAGATCTCTGCATTGACAGTTCGCTGTGGATCGAGGAACTCGAAATGAATTACACCTTTGATGTTCCACCAAATGCAAAGCATCACTTTCTGTACAGGTTTTGGGGTCGAAAATGGTTTTTGAACTGAGCCATTGTTTTTGACGTCTAATATTCGCATAGAGAACCCATTTTTCATCACCGGTGACAATTATGCTGGAAACGATGATCTTCGAAGATTTCGTAAGGCACCCAAACATCTTCTTTATGAAGTTTTCCCATATTCCTTAAATGTTTACGTATTGTTTCATGAGAGACATGCAATTTTATGGCCATTTCACGAGTGTTTTGCCTTGGGTTAGACTCAACAGGCGTCTTTAGAGCATTAATATCAATTCCAACATGTCGGCCCCTGCCATAACAGTTTTTAAGACTAAAGACGAAATTTGCTGAACCATCGTTGACACTTACGAACGTTCAAACATTTCCATAAGCTTCTTTCATATTATTTGAGACTACAGAGGCATTGTTTCTCTTCTTGTATTCAAACAGCATTACATGCCGAATGTGTGTCTCGTCGTGTGCCATCACTATAAGGGATTAGAGTATACTAAACTTTACACATTATATAGACTACACTAACGTGACGTTTAGGTGGTTCGTTTAACTATTATAGGTGATGTACAGTTTTTAGGGGGTGGTTAATGAAAGTGTTCCAAAACGCGACATTAGTTTCTTGACGACCTAATACTTATCTAAAATAAAATAAAATGATAAAGTTACACA
>NW_013667237.1:138879-148090 GCF_000517525.1 Limulus polyphemus | reverse complement strand
GAATGTTCGAAACTTTTCCATAAACGTATTTAATATTCTTTGTGGCTACAGAGGCGTTGTTTCTCTTCTTGTATTCAAACAGCATTACATGCCAAATGTGCGTCTCGTCGTGTGCCATCACTATAAGGGATTAGAGTATACTAAACTTTACACATTATATAGACTACACTAACGTGACGTTTAGGTGGTTCGTTTAACTATTATACGTGAATTACGGTTTTTTGGGGGGGGGGGGTAATGAAAGTGTTCTAAAACGCGACATTAATTTATGACGACCTAATATATAAGACTTGCAGTAGTTAGCACAAACTGACCTCAAGACGAAAGGCGGAAGACTTCGAAACGTCGTTCTTTACACTTGAGCTGCCTAAGTAGATTGGATTTCTAGCAGATTTCTAATAGGTAGTTGCTACGTATTTCACAGTCAAACGAATATTAATACTCAGCTTAAACTGTCTATGAAAGAATGCCCAAAGAGTTGTTATGGAACAGTTTTCCTCAACAAGATCAACAACTACAACGAAAACGTGCCCACATTTCAACACTGCAGTAACTTTCTGCTGCGCTATAGAGATTTGAATACTATTTCAAAATTTCTGAAAATCAAACTTCTTTCTCCAGTATAACAAAGATGAAAACAGAGAGAATCAACATTCAGTCATTCTGGTTTAATCTTGTCATGGAGCAGAGTACCAGTAGATCCAGCGAACCTTTAACGGAGATGTTGGCTAATATCTCACCCCACTATTCATTGCACCAAATTTACGACTTCGTGACGAGATATAAACCAAAAGCCCAAAACAACGCCAAGAAAACTAAGCTTTTATGCTGAAGCCCTATTTGTCTGAAGATTACAAATATTTGTGTTTAATGTGGATTTCCTGTATGTCTGTCGACCTCCACAATTAGGAACCAGCTTCTATATTGTTTTCATGAGAAACGTAGACCTGTCCATCACTGCTCAGGAAATATAGCAGTCTCTAGAATCCCACACCAACGGCATGCTGTCCACAGGATCAAATCTAGAAAAACTGGAGAGCTGACCGAGTTCATGAAAGTTGTGGTAACATCTACCATGACAACCAAAATTATAATTAATTATGGTTGTTTCTTGTATTTTTCCATTATAGTGTCAAAAGCACCTACTTTCGCAGATCACGTCTACGGATTCTATAGCCCTAACCCAGATATCAGACCACCCTCAAAGAACAAGGCAGTCAGACAGAAGCTCAAACAGCAACTACCATCACCAACTCCTATTAGGAAGTCCATTAACTCCAGTCAGCATACTCGTTCAACATAGACAGTTACCAAGCCAAAGAATAAGCCCACACAAGCAGACACCGAGTCCGAAAATGAGGAAGAAGATGTTACCGACTATGCCAACAAGTGAACAGATACACCATTAAATGCCTTTCATCCGACATTTGAGAAGATTCGAAAAAAGATTACCAAAGTAGCCCACGCCTACATACCACTGCAAGACTACCTATTGGTCTTCGAGAAGCTAACAAACTTTATGGGAAACATCTTAGCTTACTACAGTCTTTCAGATTTCCAAAAGTAGGTTAACAATTACACCAATACTTTAATTTTGTGTGTTTTTTCTTCTATTTTTTTTTCAGCTTCTACTTTTCTAAGTTTTTCTTCAAGTAACATCTTGGCCACTGGTCAAATATTTTTCAGCGCTCGACCAGTGAAAGTGTTTTCTCTGGGTACTCCCATTTTCCCACACATTTAAATTTGGTTTTAGAACATTAGAATTACAAATCCCAGCCCACCCTGAAAAGATGTCGTTTGTTAAAAGTTATCGAGATTTGATCATGCCTTTGTCTTTTCTTCTGCCTTCTCTTCCTTCCTCTAGTACTGATTATTTTGCAATATTATGCATATATATATATTTTTAAAAGTATATGTTTACATAACGTTTTTTATTAGTTAGGCTCCCCAGTGGCACAGCGGTATGTCTGCGGACTTACAACGCTAGAAACCAGGTTTCGATACCCGTGGTGGAAGAGCACAGATAGCCAATTGTGTAGCTTTGTGCATAATTTCAAAGCTAACAATTTATCCGTTAGCCCTTTAAACTAATTTTCCTCGAGCATCTCGGATTTTTTCCTCCCCAAAATTACCGCACCTTACATTGCCACAAACTGACCTGAAGATGAAAGGCAGAAGACTTTCTAAACATCGTTCTATTTACAGTCAACTCAAATATAAGTTTCTTGGGGAGTTCGAGTGAAATAATTCACCAGATTCTTAGGTTTTTAGCAGTGTGTAATCTTGTAAGATAATGTACATAAACAGATAAACAATAAATCCCTACTAAAAAGAGAATATAATTTAACAGTTAAATATTAGTACTATTACTTTCGCTAGCGGTATGTCTGCGGACACAGAATCCGGGTTTCGATACCCGTGGTGCACAGAGAGCCCATTGTGTAGCTTTGTGCTTAATTACAAACAAACGAACAAATACTATTACTTTCAATACTAGTAAGTCTACTAATTTAAATATTAGTACTATTACTTTCGATACTAGTAGGTCTACTCATTTAAATATTAGTACTATTACTTTCAATACTAGTAAGTCTACTAATTTAGATATAAGTACTATTACTTTCGATACTAGTAGGTCTACTAATTCTTGCTCTTGACGAGTCTCTGTGTGAATCACTTATCAACGAAAGCTAAGGTAATACGTTACTGCCTCCCAATGGCACAGCGGTATGTCTACGGACTTAGAATGGGAGAATCCGGCTTTCGATACCCGTGGTGGGTAGAGCACAGATAGCCCATTGTGTAGCTTTGTGCTTAATTATCAAAACAAACAATACGTTAATTTTATCTGAATGTGTTATTATATACAATTAAATAACGATTTGTAATATAATTTTAATGAATAACCTATTATTAAAATACAATTATAATAAATGAAAATGATGCTTGGCATATTAACTAAAAATTGGAATTTGGACAGGAAATAGGATTTGGCGATACTCTCTGAAACTATTCGTCCTCTGGTGGCATTCAATGAAAGTAGTAGTCACATGTTTCCCTGCTCTGAAATGAACCCAGCTTCCACTGAGCTATATTTCTGTGCCCGCACCGAGCCGCATTCTTTGATATTCTCTACCCAACGATTTACCATTGGGGCGGTTCCTTTGGGCACAGTAGAAGTACTGTGAGCACTTCTAATAATATATAAAAATGTATACTTTTCATAAGACATTAGTAATAGGACTGTTAAATTTGTAAACGCTACAATATTTAAGGATTTTACAAGAATTAGAACAGTGTATAATAATAGTATTCCAAACACACAATATTTGTTATATCCATTGCCAACGACGCGTTTTTCTCAATCCAGAGATCTTATGGCCAGCATGGATACAGTAGTGGTCGGATTACTATTTAAGTAAGCGATCTGATACAACAATTTTTATGGTGTCAGAATGTTTGAAAGGGGGTTTCTCATTTGTTAGATTAAAAGTCAACACATAAGTTGTGAAGCACAATCAGAATCCAAAGCACGCTAATGCTACGGGGATCTGGGGCGTGACCCCCAGAAAATTTAAAAAATAGGTGCTATGAGATTAAATCTGGAAGCATGTAGACTATGTAGAAAACGTTAGATACTAAAATCAGCTTCACTATAACTATATAAACATAATTTCTTATATCACAAAAATAGGGTGTTCGGTCTAACCCCTCCTGCGTAAGTGCGTGGGTGTGTAAGCAATTTACAAGATGGCGAAGAACGATTACAATTATACTTGGCATACGACATTAGCATTAGGACTATTAACTTTTTAAACACTATATTCTGTATCTAGTCCCTTAGGAATTTTCAAGAACTAATTAGAAGAGTGTATGAAATGCTACTATATATACTATACAATATACACGTATGTGAAAAACAGATTACAAATACAATGTATCTGTTTCATCTGAAAGTAACACCAATGAACAGATCATGGAATCTGTGTTGTAGTCTTTAAAAATTTAATAGGCTAAGTACTATGTCTAATGACAAGTATAATTGTAATCATTTTTCACTAGCTTGTAAAAGGCATACATACCATAACAATATGTAAAAGTGTAAGGATACAAAATACGAGTTAAAATTTAAGAGACTTTGTTCGCGAAAAACTTTTCCAGTGCATTCGATTAGTTTCTCATAATACATATATATGTGTATTATGCTCGATAATACACGAGTAAAAATATACGAATCGTGGCTGGTAAGATGACAGTTTTAATAATTAAAAGAAAACAGTAAATAGCTTCATCATAAACGAAACAGGAACGTGGTTGTGGTTTCTGTAACTTTATTTGATTATTCGAATTTATTTATATAAATTGCATATCTATTCTAGGTTCAAATATGTATATACACAAATATATATTATCAAGCAAACTAATTATTATATGATTTTGGGCGTTTCTGAGTGCAGAAGCTCACGGCTAATATTTGATTTTTTCGCTCTTGTTTTTAGTGTTAGGTTAATGACTATCGGCTTGATTTTTGTCTTCTCAACCTGATGATATTTCTGATACCGAGACTGCGTAACACTTTCTGGTAGATCATATAATAGTTTTGCGTTCTTGAGGTAGCTTCGTCTTAACAACAGTAACTGAACTGGTTCCTAATTGTAATGTTCTTTTCCATAATTCATTGTTCAAAGGTTAACGGGTAATAAGGAAATGTGTGCACACTTTACTAATAATTATATTCGATATAATTCTTGAAAACATAAATATACAGCCATACAAGACCTAAGTAAAACTTAAACATGATGTGTAGAAGGGTATTAGATACACCAAATGTAGAACGATATTTGTTTTAATATCACAACTATTATGTTTAAAATACAAATGAGTATAAGATAATCCAATCTGATAGTGGGAATAAGTTTAGACAGACGAACACAGATCTTGGAGCCTCACCACGTCTAGTCATGCTCTATCTGACGACTGTGCATCTTGACAATAACCCTGTAGTATAGTTTCCATTGCAAAAGGCTCCATTTCTAAGGCGTCATATCCAAAGCTCACAACTTTTCTATGCAAGCTTTACATAATAGATCTTGGAAACGAGAAAGGCGGTTTCCTACTGACCCTTTCACAATTCAATAGCAGATATCCACAAACGTTGTTTCCAACGTTTTCATATAGAATTAGCATGAATACCTGTTTCATTCTTGAGGTATGGGACGGTTAAATCAGAGATATGACTGGTAGCCTTATCTTGGTGAACTCGTACTCTGTTGGACGAGTTTCCAGTCGGAATCCTTCTTGATACTGGTTGCTTACCATTACGTGGGACACAAGGACGGCTTTTGCTACTTATCTTCTTACTTCTTACATTACACTTTGCTTGCCATGGCTAGTGTATAACTTGTTGCAGGCCTCTATCTGGTTGGTCCTGATTCTCCCAGCTGATCCATATTCCTTTGTTTTCAAATGCCATTAAGTACAAGGGATATGATATCCTTAAATTGGAAATTCTAAATGTCTAATTTGAAGAGATATTTATGATTTGACTTACGAATATTTTGCATCGGAAAGAGTTGTTATATACTTCCTAAAATTTATAAATTTCGATGTCATCAAACAGCCTACGAATTGCCAAACAATGTCAAAATGTAGTTATTATACAATCTGTTCTACTGCGACTTTATATTAGCTACTGTTGTCATGTGACATCTATCTATAAGTCTCACAGACAGGCACGTTTAAGGAGGTAAATAAACAGTGGTTACTTAAAACATCACTCTGCACCTTATTGCTACCAATTCATTTTCTCACAGAACACGTATGCTCAATACTAGGAGTATTCAAATCAATCAAGACATTGCAAAATTTAACTTACACCCTGTCACTCTTACTGATTCGAATACACAAAGAAAAATAACTCAGAAAAAACAAAACAAATAAAGCTTACTGTTATTACTACATCCATTGCAAAAACATCACATGAGATCCTTCATATATGTTACCTTACCACATCACTATTCTATCATAACCTAACACGCTCTATTTATTCTTGTAACATCCACAAATGTAATTTAGATGAGCTATCACAAGCTGATAGTCTAGCAATTCAATAACAGAAACTAATTCCAACATATATTACCTGAACTCTTATGACCATTAGCTAGATACCAATCTTTCTATAGCAGTCCTATTTTTGCGTCACGCTTGAGTAGAGTCGAACCCGGAATCGTTGTCACTAAAACCTACATGCTTTCACAAACTCAAACTACCGTATTTTCCCCCACTCACAAACATATCCTAGCCTCAGGAGTCACTTCAGTCTGGTGGGACGACCATTAGTTGGGCGCCATTTTTAACAGCTCTGAATTTTTTTTATGTTTTTTTTTTCAGGTACAAACTTTTAGCTCATAACTCCGTCATCCCTTGACCGATTTGAGTTTTAATTACAGTTTTGGCCTCAGAAGGTCAAACCTTTTCGATTGATGTATTTAATCATGTCCAAGGTCTCATAGGTTAATTTATTTTAATCCTCCCTATAACAATTTCAATTTGAGGTAGGCTAGTAAAGATATTGATGAGTAATAAAATCTAAGCGGGTATACGCGCGCTCCACGCTTGGTGTTACTGGCGCACAGAAATGTAGCTAGTAAAAAAAGGGTAATAAAGGTGTCATAGATTAACTTATTCTAATCCTGCCTAAAAGAATTCCAAGTGCTGCGGCTATTGAGGGTTCCTTCTTGTTTCTGTAGTAATGGGAGTTTTTGCGTATCTCACAAGCAGTATTTGACTTTTGGACCTCCTTCAACGCTGAGTAAAATCCTCTACCAACATAACTAAATAGTTAGCCCTCTAGTAACTAAGTAAAGCACAAGTGTACATATTTACTTGTTGGAAAAAATAGTGTTATTAATCAACAGTTGCTTAAAAACGGGCATGTACAGTGTATTGATTAATTCGGATACTTTAACACTTATTAGTAACAATTATATCACAATACGAGTGACCATCTCAACCAAATGATTCTTTACTGGCCCAATATGGGTTTCCAATAACAAGAATACATAACAGCACTATAATCACATGATTCTCTTCTGGCCCAATATGGGATGTATGGCTATAAAGAATCATATGGTTTAGAGTGCTGTTATGTATTCTTGTTATTGGAAACCCATGTTGGGCCAGTAGAGAATCATGTGATTATAGTGCTGTTATGTATTCTTGTTATTGGAAACCCATGTTGGGCCAGTAAAGAATCATATGGTTTAGAGTGCTGTTATGTATTCTTGTTATTGGAAACCCATGTTGGGCCAATAAATAATCATATGGTTTATAGTACTGTTATGTATTCTTGTTATTGGAAACCCATGTTGGGCCAGTAAAGAATCATATGTTTTAGAGTGTTGTTATGTATTCTTGTTATTGGAAAGGGTTTCCAATAACAAGAATACATAACAGCACTCTAAACTACATTATTCTTTACTGGCCCAATATGGGTTTCCAATAACCAAAATACATAACAGCACTATAAACCACATGATTCTTTACTGGCCCAACATGGGTTTCCAACAACAAGAATATATAACAGCACTCTGAACTACATTATTCTTTATTGGCCCAATATGGGTTTCCAATAACAAAAATACATAACAGCACTATAAACCACATGATTCTTTACTGGCCCAACATGGGTTTCCAATAACAAGAATACATAACAGCACTCTAAATCATATTATTATTTACTGGCCCAACATGGGTTTCCAATAACAAGAATACATAACAGCACTCTAAACCACATTATTATTTACTGGCCAAACATGGGTTTCCAATAACAAGAATACATAACAGCACTCTAAGCCATATGATTATTTACTGGCCCAACATGGGTTTCCAATAACAAGAATACATAACAGCACTCTAAACCATATGATTATTTACTGGCCCAACATGGGTTTCCAGTAACAAGAATACATAACAGCATCTAAACCATATGATTATTTACTGGCCCAACATGGGTTTCCAACAACAAGAACACATAACAGCACTCTAAACCATATGATTCTTTATAGCCATATATGGGTTTCCAATAACAATAATATATAACAGCACTTCCACTATATTTCTATTGTACGCCGCTAAGTATGTGCTTCTTATTGTGACGCTAAGTGATTAATTGCATTGAGTAAATATATATAAGAACTACTTGTCAAAAATTACGATTACAATGGTTTTAATCCGCTTACACTGTAATGACAAGGGTTTTACGTTTTAGCGATAAAAAAACAACAACATTTGATAGTTTATGCTCAAGAGACCCATTTGTGATTTTTACTTTAATTAAGAAATTAGCTCAGAACGATCCTAGATGTAGAAAACATAAGAGAAACTTGGAACATTAAATTGTTGGTCTTGTAGAAATAAACTGAGTAATTATGTGTGCTTCGGGTACTTTGGAGAAAGTTTGAAATAATTAGAACTAGCAGAGACCCGCAAAACATTTGTAGTCAAATTAGTATATTTATTGCAACTTCTTTATATACAGCATTTCTAGGTTAACACAAGAGGATTCTAATCGCAGACAGAAGATCTGTAAGTCTTAGGCCTGACATTAGTTAAACCTTTATTAAGTCAATTTTCGAGCTTCCAGTAGCACAGCGGGACGTCTGCGGACTTACAACGCTAGAAACTGGTTTGTGATACCCGTGGTGGACAGATCACAGATAGCCCATTGTTTAGCTTTGTGTTTAACTTCAAACAAACAAACCGATATTCGATAAAGAGATAAATTAACACTATAAATTGTGTAGTTTTTGATTTAGTTCAGTTAGAGCTGCCCCCCCCCCGTGGCACAGCGGAATGTCTGCGGACTTATAACGCTAGAAACCAGGTTTCGATATCCGTGGTGGGCAGAGCACAGACAGCCCATTGTGTAGGTTTGTGCTATTTTTTTAAAAAACACTTTGATAAGCTTTTAAGTTGTTGTTGCACAGAATGTCTATTAAAATATATTTACATCCGCATGCATATTTACATAGTAAGGTGCGCGAGCGATTTCAGTACAGACAAAAACGTAACATTATTAAAAATATTACAAACAAAATTATTGGAATACAGTACAACACCGATTTGCGGGTCGCGGGTTCGAATCCCCGTCACACCAAACATGCTCGCCCTTTCAGCCGTGGGGGCGTTATAATGTGACGGTCAATCCAAC
>NW_013667237.1:132689-137935 GCF_000517525.1 Limulus polyphemus | reverse complement strand
CAGATATCCCTCGTGTAGCTTTGCTCGAAATTCAAAACAAACAAAGAACACCGATTACAATAACTATGCAAAATTTTAAATTGATACAAATATAATAATTCAATTTTTAAGTTGGTTGTACTAATAAAATGTATACGTTAACTAAAACAATTTACAGTTTGTTTCTGAACAAAACCATATTCGGCTACTTTCTGTGTCTACAGCAGGGAATCAAATCCTGGATTTTAGTGTTGTAATCTAACCGGAGGGGCAGTAATTTATTGTGTTTTAGCCTAATTTTAATTATTTACTGTACATACTCATGACAAACTCAGAATCAGACAAATTAGAAAAAGTAACAATATTGCAACCAAACTTTAATGATAAGTAAAAATGTTAAATAACGTTAGATAAAAATGAGTTAAATGTGGAGCTGTAAGAAAGAGACAAAGTTTTTACATATATTTTGAAAGAAATAATAATTCTCAAACTATTAATTCTTTTCTGGAAATTACAAAATGAAGTCAAAATGTGTTTTTTTTTACATTATATATATTTTCATATATCACCTAAGAGCTTCACTTGAATTAGCCAACACATTTTTATTTTCTCTGTTTATGTTAACAAGATCAGAACAGGTGAGATTAAAGTCATCAGCACGTTTAATGACAGGCATTGGCAAGAAGGACTATACTAAACCCAATGGATGCCGTTTTGGTAGGGAAAAACTAATTTGTAAATAGAAACAAATGACAAAGAAGTAATTTTGTGTAATTTTGTCATTTCGTGTAGAACTGTCGCAACCTTTTTTAAAGAAAACCCTATCGTTGGACACTGTTTTTAATGTGTTCGATACCCTCCTTTCATTCTATAGGCTACTCCAAGGAGTTAAGTGAGGACAAGGGTGTAATATGGGCCCTACTAGTACCTGTTAACAGTGCTAAGGTCATAGCGACGTAACAGGTTCCTGTGCTTATATAGTATCTTTATTAGTCTTCACCACGATCATTCTCAGTCAGTCCCTAATGAGACCCGACATGGCCAGGTGGTTAAGGCGCTCGACTTGCAATGTAAGGGTCGTGGGTTCGAATCGCCGTCCCACCAAATATGATCGTCCTTTCAGCTGTTGGGGCGCTATAATGTGACGGCCAGTCCTACTATTCATTGGTGAAAGAGTAGCCCAAGAGTTAGCGGTTGATGGTGATGACTTCCCTCTAGTCTTACACTGCTAAATTAGGGACAGCTAGTGCAGATAACCCTCATGTAGTTACGATTTAAAAGTTTAAAGTAATTGGATATCACTAAGGATGTCACTGTGTACGATCGCTCTTGTTATTTTCATTAACTTTTTCATGTCACAATAAAGTAGATTGCAATTTTACTAATTTTTCGAGAGACAAATTGCATATCCAGCTTTGCCTTTGATGAAAACCTTAATAGAAACATAACGCTGCATAACCAGAATAATAGAATGCTCCAGAGCACAGGCTGTAATTTGGGAAAATAAAATGTATTCTGACCTTCGCAGGTGATTGCAGAAGTAGGACACACATAGCAGAGATGATTCAACGTTCGCCCAGTCATACATCTAAAGAATAAGAGAGTAAAATAAGAAAAATATAAAACAGAATAAGAAAGCAAGATGTGGGTGCTCAAGCTCACATATATATCACCCTTCACTGCCTGGCAGACAGTTGTGGAAAGGTGACACAGAAGAAAAGAAATGAAAAATAACCGAAAAAGAAATATGGCCCTACCGATGAAAGATGGGTTTATACTAGTTCGGATAACTCGGTAGGGATTTTCTTTTATTCTAGTATAAGTTATTTCTTGTCTGATGTACTACTGATATTACGTTATTCATTTGAGCTTCTACCACCATAATGGGAGTGGGAACTTACCACAAACAATGTGGACCTTTTTTCATTTATTTTTTTTTCTGACAGCAGTTACCTTCCCACAAATGTCTGGAGACAGTGAAGGGTGTCATAGATGTGGGATGTTGTTGACTGAAACACCCACATCTTGCTTTCCTGTTTTATTTTTCTCTTTTATTCTTTACACGTGAGGCTGGGCAAACGTAGGTTAAGACTAATAGACGGTGTATCTCCACCGTTACGTGGGTTCTAATTCTGCAGTCAATCCAAAGGCAAGGACATATTCTATATTTCCACATTATAAGCCTGTGCCTTGGTGACTTAATTTACTTTAGTTATACAGCGTTATACTTTTATTATATCTTGTTATAAAATATATATAATTACAAAAAGTAAAAATATAGTTACAACACTGGTTAAATAGACAGATAAGGAATCCCAAGTTTAAAGCACTGTCATTTCTATTTTAAAACTGTTGTCTAAATGGAAGGCAACCAAATCAGTAGTACCTGCAGTCCACACGGTTACTCTTAATCGGATAGTGGGACTGTCACGGTTTTAACACCCTTACAGCTGAAAGATCAGAGCGAGTTCTAGAACCTTGGACCAGCCAATCCGAATTCCAGCACGAAGCTATTTTCACTTTCTATTAACTTACTGAATTCAAGTTGCCTGATACACATACAATTAACATTTTACAATTTAGAAATGTATATTAAGGAAATGTTTACCAAAATTACTTGTCTCAGAATTTAAAAGTATTTAATATGGTAGCATAAACAAAGATGAATGGATATTTTGTTTTATGAATTATTGGAAACTAAGACTCTAAATTGTATAGTCTTGGCATGGCCTAGTGGTACGGACTCTTAACTTTCAATCTGCATGTCTCGTCGCAGAATATCCTCGTCTTTACAGATGTGGGTGGTGTTGACTAGCTGCGTTCTCTCTAGCCTGCCCCCCCAGTGGCACAGCGGTATGTCTGCGGACTTACAACGCTAGAAACCGGGTTTCGATACTCGTGGTGGGCAGATAGCCCATTGTGTAGCTTTGTGCTTAACTTCAAATCAAACAAACCCTCTAGCTTATCACTTCAATATTAGGGAGGGCTAATGCAGATAACCTTGGATCAACTTGGCGCGATAATTTGGCAAACAAACAAGAAACTAAATAGTTAAATGTATTATTATCATTGCAAAACTTCAAATTTTGAGTCATGTTGACGCAGTCGAGGGACCAAAAGTTAGCATGCTCGGAAAGTGAATCCGAAAGTTTCCGGGTCGCTGCGCGTTTTTACTAAAACACGCTCCGCTGTTGGTGCCTGGAGGTGTGCTATATGAGTAACAATCAAATCTTACTATTCGTCAGACAAGAGTTGGTGGTGGGTGTTGTTGTCTTCCTCCAGTTATAAATTTCGGGTGGTTTTGTGAAGATAGTCCTTTGTGTAGCTCTTCAAGAAAATTCTCAAACAAACAAATCATGTACGCGATAACTATACTTACTTCTTAAACATAACGAATAGACGATAATTTTTACACTTATAACTCTCGTTTCTCGAAGTTATGAAGGAACTGTGTCAATTCCCGAGGTAAAGTGTTGTTAAAGGTCGATGGGAAAGTTATCACATATAGTCTTATATAATAACGTTTTATAATTCGAGAAATGACATAATATTAAAATCGATTAAAATATAATACAGCATGTCGTTGAGTGAATCATCAACTAGTGCACAACTTTACCCTTCTTAATTATTAGTTAACTTTATCTGAATTAATTTTATTGTCAAAAGCAGAGAGTGAGAATCATTCAAATATATTAGGGCGAGTTCGAATCATAAACTTTCAAGTGAACAGTACATTTCCCACGTATTTCTTCTGTTGTACATAAGAAAAATATTATATTTGTAGGTTTATTTGTAGAATTATTTCTCTCGCATGAAACCTATTAAAAACGACGTCGGAATATGCCATAAATAAATGTAATCAGAATTCGCTACTAGTCGTACAAACAAACGTTTATAAATCTGTGTTAACAACTTGCCCGAAATGGTTGTTTTTCTGTCGCTTCAAGTCATTCCCGGATATAAAACAACAATAGTTATTATCTGCACCTCGTGTGCAGTGGGGCGTGATGCGTTCTTTGTACGCAAACAGATCGTACCCTCTAACCTTTTTACGTAGATGCTTTCTCACGTCTGTACGCCCCTCCCCTTAAAAAAACAACAACAAGAAAACAATATCTAACGTGGTTGGTCAGACCATAAACTTCATTGTGTTTAATAGCACGTTTTAAACAGTGATGAGGGCAACAATGAGAACCCTACAAAAAAGTAAAGAACTCTAACGCTGAAAAGATACACTTCAAATCTTTTTTTTTAGCACACGAAGTATGGTATAGACTTTAAAATAGGGATCACGATATCCAATCACAGTCACAAATAACACAGACGAAAACTTGAAAGACAAAAGGACGATTGAGTAAAATGATGTTTAAAAACTGTCTTAACAAACGAAGAAATTTATTTACAACAAATAAAATTATAACTTTAGAGTTTTAACCTCTTTGATATATGAAAATAAAAACCTTAAATTTTAACTTGGATCATAACAATAAAATATGTTAATTGTAAATTTTTCTTTTCCTCACTAAAATATATAACTTGGGTGAAGATAAGAAAGAATCTATGAATTATGTAGAAGCCTAATCCATTCTACTCCTTCTGTAGTAGAATAATTTCGCGAAATCAACAGCACATCTGTACGCGTTAGGAGAGTACACCAAAGAAGTAGAGTAGGTCTCTTATAATGATGTAATGAAACAATGGTATGGTTTAATTTAAATACCTTTACTCATCAATTATAACCCATGACTGTTACAATGACAGTGATAAAAACGGAATTATAATAAAGTAACAAAGTTAGCTCTGTCAGACATATTTGTTTATTTCGCTGACTTTACCAGAATGGCATCACAGCGTGCGTATTTCTTCATTGGCTGAAGAAGATTGAAATGACTTTAAAACTCGTCAAAATGAGAAAATAATTTAGATGGACGGTTTTAGATTCCTTGTGGGGCTTACCAAAAAACATTTAAAAGCTTGATGGTGATCAAAAATGCATTGTTATAGAATTATTTATACTAACTATCATTATTACTCTGGTCTTAGTTCAGAGATGCATTGTTATAGAATTATTTATACTAACTATCATTATTACTCTGGTCTTAGTTCAGAGATGCATTGTTATAGAATTGTTTATGCTAACTATCATTATTACTCTGGTCTTAGCTCAGAAATTCATTGTTATAGAATTATTTACACTATCTATCATTATTACTCTGGTCTTAGTTCCGAAATTCATTGTTATAGAATTGTTTATACTAACTATCATT
>NW_013667237.1:121325-131935 GCF_000517525.1 Limulus polyphemus | reverse complement strand
AATTCATCGTTATAGAATTATTTATAGTAACTATCATTATTACTGTGGTCTTAGTTCAGAAATGCATTGTTATAAAATTATTTATACTAACTATCATTATTACTCTGGTCTTAACTCAGAAATTCATCGTTATAGAATTATTTATAGTAACTATCATTATTACTGTGGTCTTAGTTCAGAAATGCATTGTTATAAAATTATTTATACTAACTATCATTATTACTCTGGTCTTAACTCAGAAATTCATCGTTATAGAATTATTTATAGTAACTATCATTATTACTGTGGTCTTAGTTCAGAAATGCATTGTTATAAAATTATTTATACTAACTATCATTATTACTCTGGTCTTAACTCAGAAATTCATTGTTATAGAATTATTTATAGTAACTATCATTATTACTCTGGTCTTAGTTCAGAAATGCATTGTTATAGAATTATTTATAGTAACCATCATTATTACTCTGGTCTTAGCTCAGAAATGCATTGTTATAAAATTATCAATAGAAACACTCATTACTATACCATTTTGTAGCTTAGCCACCCTGTGGCAAAGCGGTATATCTGCAGACTTACAACGTTAGAAACCGAGTTTCGATATTCGTAGTGGGCACAGCACAGATATCCCATTGTGTAGCTTTGTGCTTAACTACAAACAGACAGTTCATAGCTCAGAAATCCACTGTTATCAAAGTATTGATATAACGTCATTATTTTGCATCTCTAACTAAGATATCCATTGTTATCGAATTTTAATATTAAAATATTAGCTCAAATATCCATTGTTATAGAATTCTTAATATATACACATGCTACTACTACATTTCACTTGGAAATTTCATTGTTATTGATTTCTCAATACAAACACTGATTACTATTTTAGTTCTTAGCTCAGAAATTCATTGTTATCAAATTCTCAATATAAACACACGTTACTTCTCCATTTCTTAGCTCAGAATTCATTGGTATGGAATTCTTAATGTAAACACACATATTACTTGAAGAAAGTCAATGCTATGAATTATTAATATAAACACTCTTTACTACGCTATCGCTTAGTTAAAAAGTTATTGTTGTGGAATTTTTCATGAAAAGATAATTAGTGCTCCATTTTTAGGTCAGAAATTCAGCGTTATCGTATTCTTAGTATAAACACTCGTTACTACTACAATTTTTAGCTGAGGAATTCATTGGTATGGCATTTGTAATACAAAAACGCATTACTACTCAATTGCATAACATTGTTATCGAATTCTTAACAAAATACACATTACTACTTCATTTCAAGGCTCTGAAATTCGTTGTTTGTTATAAATTCTTAAATAAAAACCCTCAGTTATATCATCGTTATAACTTTACAAAATTAACCACCGTATTCTTTTAGCTTGAAACTTATTGTTTTTTGAATTCTTAACATATACCAGTCTATTCCACAGCCTGGGAATTCGTTGTTACCTATATTTTAATTGTAACTCATTATTGTATTGTTATGACAGCGGAAGTGACGTGACTCTGGTAACACGTAATGAGTTCTAGAAAGATCAGGGAACATCACGAATAATCCAGTATTTGCTAGGCGCCCTCTATTCTTGTATATAATTGCGCCAGACAATTAATCGGATTGGTATAGAAGACAGAGAGACTGAAGATATAGACGGACAATTGAGTCAAGCGCGGTAGTAAGTAAAGTGCGTGAATCGTTCGTTGTAAATTATAGCGTGTGTTAAAGTTAAGGTGACTGTGGAAATTAAGTGTATTGCAAAGTTGAATTGAGAAAGAATAAACTAGTTTTATTTGAAAAAGGACTTGTATCGCTAAGTTTTTTTGGGAAGAATTTCTATGGAAAATTAACCAACGACCAGAGACGTAACAATATCATATTTTATATATTATCTAATAATAACTGATTCTGTGACCTAAAATATTACTGGCCTCTGTGCCCCCTACCATGCACTTCAAGGTTCTCTTACATCTTTAATTATTTATTCTTATTTTTGCTAAGTCTAAACAAAGTACAGATCATCGTAAGTTATAAAAAGCTGAATGTTTGTTAGAAAAGGTTAGCAAAAAATCATAATGCCATGTCAGCTCATAAGACAAAAACCCCGAAAAGTACATAACACATGAATATTATTGAAAATCAAGCTTTTTTTATAATTGCGTTACGTAAAAGTCATAAGAAGGAACAAAGAGAGCTATTTAACTGAATACTAACGTAAACTTCCGTTTGACATTAATTAAAAATTTTTAATTTGGATCACGGTAATCGCGATCATTCTCTTTGTTTTAGAGCTAAGGAAAAGACTAGGCTTGACACAAACAGACTTATGACCTCGTCAGTTTACTGTAGAAAACAATAATATAATTTATGTGACCTTTATTCACGCATGATGACTCTGACGTTAATTACTGTTATACAACGATCATCTGCTCTCCCTTTCAACATCTGAGTTCTATCGAAGAGACGCGTTAGGAAATCAAGCATGATGGATCCTCGATGATCTAATTTTGTTATTGTTTGAATCAGATTATATGTTTCCTGTTCACGTGACCCTTGTTAGAAGAAATACTCACGCGGCCTCGTTCATTGCATTCGTTGTCCTCTCTGACTTCTTTATCTAACCTGTTTTCGAAGATACGTCATGTCCACAAAATAAAAAGTTGCCTCCCACAATAACGACGTGATCTTGATGAGGCTACAAAGTTTGATTTGCCTTCAGTAATTATAATATATTAGGAGAAGGAGGTAGACATCAAACCTGACCCGGCCCGACATGGCCAGGTGGCTAGGGCGCTCGACTCGCAATCTGAGGGTCGCGGGTTCGAATCCCCGTCACACCAAACATGCTCGCCCTTTCAGCCGTGGGGGCGTTATAATGTGACGGTCAATCCCACTATTCGTTGGTAAAAGAGTAGCCCAAGAGTTAGCGGTGGATGATAATGACTAGCTGCCTTCCCTCTAGTCTTACACTGCTAAATTAGGGACGGTTAGCGGAGATAGCCCTCGTGTAGCTTTGCGCGAAATTCAAAAACAAATGAACCTGATTATCTCAGATCTCGATAAAGAGAACCCTTCTACATGAAAAAAAAAAAAAAAAGAGTAATTTAAGTCCTTCTTCTGTATTACAGAAATAATGAATCATGTGTAGTCCAGTAAGAATAAGACAATTAAAATTAACGTTGGAAATCACGAAAGAAATAATGATAAAATAGTTTTCTGTTTTCCGCAAAATGATTTAAATAATCACAGAAAAAAAAATCAAAACTGAATGTTAGACGAGATGTACTTATTAAGTAGTTTATTTTTATAAACCAACATACCCAAACAATGTTAAGTATGTAAACTAACATACCCAGACAATATTAAGTATATAAACCAACATACCCAGACAATGTTAAGTATGTAAACCAACATACCCAGACAATATTAAGTATATAAACCAACATACCCAGACAATGTTAAGTATGTAAACCAACATACCCAGACAATATTAAGTATGTAAACCAACATACCCAGACAATGTTAAGTATGTAAACCAACATACCCAGACAATGTTAAGTATGTAAACCAACATACCCAGACAATATTAAGTATATAAACCAACATACCCAGACAATGTTAAGTATGTAAACTAACATACCCAGACAATATTAAGTATATAAACCAACATACCCAGACAATATTAAGTATATAAACCAACATACCCAGACAATATTAAGTATATAAACGAACATACCCAGACAATGCTCCAAAGTTATCAGAAGGTAAGTGAATGGTATTTTCTCAAAATTTCGCCTTAAAAATAATAGCAAGGTTGATCTCAAAAATTGTTTCTGAACATAATATCAAATATACACACACACAAATATACAGGGCTAGCTATAAGGAAACATCTATGCAGCGTGTCACATGAGTAGTTATAGAGCACACTCACACCGAGATTATTACCCGATTGGACTGGATTCGTGACTCAGATTATGTCGAACACCCCCCCCCCCCGCACTCTTACCGATGATAGTAATGAAACATTTGTAGAAGTAGTATAATAATGGGGCCATGGGAAATGTTCACGTGTCATCGTATTTTCATCCACCCTTTGAAAATTCGTTATTTATTTGTTGTGTGTTATTAGGCTTATTTTTACAAGACTGGCTATATGTAATGGTTGGACAATGCTTTAATTACGATATTGTCTGATTCACCCTGCACATGACTCGTTATCACAATATGCTTCTTTATGTTGCTGTTTCTTTCGTCGTATCGATTTGGAATCATAGTTTTAGCATGAAAGGAGCATCTACGTGATGCTTTCATTTTAAAGTTTTACAAAATACAGAGCTGAACAATGAACTGTGTAGATCCGTGGTTCTCTACCAGTGAGCTATAGACCCCTAGTGGCCCGCGACGGTGAAAATCAAAATATCAAAACCAGGAATGGTAAAACAGTCGATTAAATAAAAATATTGTATGATTTGGAAACTTGTTTAACCCTACTTATTTATCTCTGTGCCGCTTATATATATTGTACGACCAGCATCTGCAGATAGATATATCCACGAGATCGCCCGCCGTTGGTTTGAGATGGGAAGTGGAGAAGGTCGAGAGCCACTGGTGTTGACTGATAACATATCTCAGTTTCGTGGAAACGAATTTCAGTTTGCAGGACTGGACTCAGTTTTGCCGCAACAGCTTCCAGAACTGGACCTAGCTTCGTAGCTAGAATTTCGAAGACATCGTATTTTTTATTATAACAACTGTATCTGGAAGTACAATAATTTCAGAGAGAAAGTAAAGAAACGTGTATTATAATATATATATTTGCTATACTAAATGATGAATACAACAAATCACTTTACATTAAAATAACTTGCTACGGTTCATACAAAACTACGAATACAATAGGCCTACGAAAGATTTGTCCATTAAATTCAGGTCTACACAAAATTATGAAACAAGTAATAAGATTTGTATGTTTGTTTAATAACAATAACTATCAAAGCTGTAAATAAATAAATATGTTCAACTTATGTTTACATATGACTATCCAATGCTTGTTCTTTGTTTAATAACAATAACTATCAAAGCTGTAAATAAATAAATATGTTCAACTTATGTTTATATATGACTATCCAATGCTTGTTCTTTGTTTAATAACAATAACTGTCAAAGATGTAAATAAATAAATATGTTCAACTTATGTTTATATATGACTATCCAATGCTTGTTCTTTGTTTAATAACAATAACTGTCAAAGCTGTAAATAAATAAATATGCTCAACTTGTGTTTACATATGACTATTCAATGCTTGTTCTGTTATACCACTTGAAACTTGTTGTATCACAATCTCAGCATGTCACAGAAACTAGTTATATTGGTGCAATATTCCCAGGTTCACTGACTTCCCTTAGAGCAATCGAACAAGAATCATAGAATAATAGGAGGCTCGCTAGAAAATGTTTCGTGGAGCGAAAATCTGAATTATCAGACCTCGACTGAACTCAAAGTAAAGACTCGTACAAACAACAATCTCAGTTAAAAACAAGTATCTTTCGAGTGATTTTACTGGAGTTAGCAAATTAATATCTGTAAGTAATCAATTCAATCATCTATTATGTCTCAGATATGTTAATAGCAACAATGTGATCCTTCACATGTTAGTAGACACTATTCACGTAACTAATGGCCACCATCACTTCAACAACAAGTGATGTCTTATCCTTGAAGCATCAACTGACTTACCAGTAGTAGAAAATATCACTATCTATGTCTACAGTACGATCCACTTTATTGGAGCCTTTCCCACGAGAAAGTGTATGTTACGCTCTGTTTAAACGACCCAGTTCCATAGGTAACTGTGGTGAAAGGAACGTTGTAGCTACCTTGACCGACATTCTATATGTAGAGTAATTTAGATTTGTTGTAAAAGGGAAACATATAATATGCCTGCATACCACATTTGTAAACTTTTCTTTCAGTTACAAAAGGAAAAACAACAGACAGAAGATAATCACATTCTTTCAGCAGCAACAAAAACAATAAACAGGCTAAAGAACATGCACAAGCTAACTATTATTTGTGGCCTTATTCTTTCAGTTACAAAAAAAGAGTAAGGAACAAACACAAGTTAACTGTAACCTTATTTTGTGATTTATAAAAAGGTTAAAAACAATAAACTTAGGCTAATCATATTTGTAGCCTTATTATTTACGTTACGATAAGATTAAATAACATAGAAATACTAATTTTATGTGTTGTATTATTCTTTCATTTAAAATAGGAGTAAACAACAAAGAAAGTAATCATATATGTGACCTTATTCTTTTAGTTACAATAATATTAAACAACAAACATAGCTGATTATATTTGTAATCTTATTCTTTCAATTTCAAAAGGATTAAACAATAAACAGAAACAAGTCATACTTGTAGTTCTGTCTTTTAGCAAAAAAAGAAGATTAAACAACAAATAGTTATTAATCGTATCTTCAGTCTTATTATTTTAGCAACATTTCCTGATAGATTTGTTTATTTATTGGCTATCTGTACTGTGCCCGCCACAAGTATCGAACCTTGTGCCACTGAGGGGGGGGGGGGAGCAAAGGTGAAAGAAAAAATAACCGCATAATATTTATAGCCTTATTATTTTTATTTATATGACAGATAGAGGATGAACTTGGTATACCAAGACTTTCAAAATAGCTTTCAGTTATGTACCAAACGAAATATTAACCGAGAATATGACATCAGTAGGAGTTGAGGAATGAAGGATGAAATAATCTCAGTTAACACGCCGATAGAACCAGGGTTCAACAACAACAACAATTTATTAAACTGTAAAAATACTTGGAATAATAGCACTTATCAAAAACACAGTTAATAAGCACGTGACTGGCCTGTACTTGATACTAATGTTAGTGAACAATAAAATATAAACATCAATATTATTTATTTCAAATAATGGAATCAGGAACAAGAATCAGAAGAAGAAAAAACGATTTAAAAAAAAAACACATTATTCCAAAATCCCATTTTTATATTAATAACAATATCGACTGGCAAACAGCAATAATTTACTAACTATATCGTTTACTAATTATCTCGTGACTGAATGTATAAAGCATATGACAGGGTATTTATTCACTCTGTTAGGTTAAGAAAGTACATCTCATGTAATCGTGAATTTACATAATTTTTTGATACAATAATAATACCTGTACATCTGCCAGAGAAGCTGGTGTCAGTTTCCCAATACATACGTATTTACTCAAAATAAACGTAGTCAGCCAGAAGGTGAGTTAGCATTTTAATGCAACTAAAAATGCATAGATAAACTAAACGATAGAAGAAATAATAAATGAACGATAAACAAAACCATAACAAAAAAAAAGAAAAAATTATCTTATAAGGATAGGAGTAAACAAAAGATTGGGGACAAGTCAGTGCACCCTTATTACTAGGGGTCAGTGCTTGGGCTTTCGTTTTTTGTAATGTACATTGATGTAAGATACATTTCCCAGATTATAATCACAGTTGTTTGCTAGAGAAAGCTGCTAACCATGGTGATATTTTAGTCAAGAAGATTCGCCCAGTATGTGGTAATAGAAATGTTACAATGTAAATAAGAGTGAAGTATTTAGTACCAAAATTCAGTTCAGTGTCAGAAATGTTACTCAGCGAGAGTTATCGTGTATATTTAGTTACTCGATCGATTTACTGTGCAATTGTATAAGTAAGCTTATTTTTATAAGTTAGGCATACTACAATTAGTGAGGGATTTCTGTTGAAACGTTATTTGTGAGCTTAGGCATATAACGTGTGTTAAAGTGATTGTTTGGTTGTTTTTTTAATTATGCCCAAAGCTACACAAGGGCTATCTGTGCTCTGCCCACCACGGGTATCGAAACCCGGTTTTTAACGCTGTGCCACTGGGGGCATTGTGTTAAAGTGAAGGTAGGCTGAAGAAATGCTATATAAAATTTGAAGAAGTAAATTAATTCATTATTATTAAACGTTCTGGAATCGACATTATTCTTACCAAATAATCTATAAAGAACCTCCCAATAATAGAATATTTTACAACACTGGTGTTAGAAGTGGGATTATTCTAGTGAAAATATACTAAAACTTTGACTAAACTTTAAACTTGGGGTGACCATACAGGCACAAAGGAAAAGAGTAAATTTGCTAGAAATGATAGAACAATGGAAAGAAGAGCAAACAGAAAGAAACAGAAAAATTAGAAGAAAGAGAAAGGGAATTAATAGAAGAACATTAGGTAAGAGGTTGGAATTTAATAGAAGACCATTAGGTAAGAGGTTGGAATTTAACAGATAAAATTAAAAGGAAGAGATATGGTATTTAAAGAATAAATAAGAACAAAAATATATCTGATAGAAGACAAAATTGCTTTAACTATTGGAGATGCAAAAGTGTTTTACGACAATAAGATTCAAGAAGTATAGAAAGATATCAAGGAAATACAGATAGGCTGTAATGACAAAATTAAAGAACTAAAGAAACATTATAACAACAAGATTAAGGAGGTAGAAAAGAACATCAATGAGAGGATAAAACATTTGAAAAATGAAATTGTAACTAGAAAGAACAAACTACCGTATAAAGTTTTGTATTCACCTAAAAATTCCAACCTAAAATATCATTTACTATCAGATATGGAAAAGGAAAATCTATTTGATCTATTACCACTACTGCTGTGTCATCTGTGTCTGTAGGACCAATCTGGACTATTCCAGCCATGCCACACCAAATCCAGATCCATAATTTAGCTGACCAGTTCAACAATATTACACAAAAGAGAAGTCAGAAGAACTATGATTGAAAGGTACCAGGGGAGGCATACCAGCTAAGTTTGAAATAATTTCCAAAGTGAACAAGTGGAACAGTGAACAACAAGCTATTAATCTTGCTGCCAATTTATAAGGTCCACGACAAATGTCATCTACCATAAACATCTTTGGGAGTAAATCAACGAGAGAATTTCCACATTGTTAGTGTCAGAGAAGACTTTGCCACTGGTTAAGTCAATCTGCTGAAGAGCTTGAAGTTTCTGTTGAGACCGCCTCTAGAGTATCACACAGGAAGAAGTAACCAGTGGGTTTCCTCGACCATCCATTTAAAGAACACTTCCTTAGTGCCAAGACAGGAATTGTTGAAAAAGAAAGAAGAGGGCATTCCATCTTAATATCATAAGCCATGGAAATGAGAATCCTCAAACAGGTTTGCTGACTGAACAGTTTCGAATAAGTAAGTAACTATAGAAAAATATTTTGTTTTGTTCATTAAAATTTTAATTTGTTTCATACCTTTAATTAACGGTTTAATATTAGTAATGTTGGAGAATATTAATGTTAATTGTCAAGAGTTACCTTACTGTTGATTATGAAAGTTTAAGAATAAGGCAAAATTATTCTTATTTTTGTGGATGTAATAAGATTGCTCAATGGATTTAACAATCCAGGAAAGGGGCAGTGCTATAGCCTACGTTTCTAATATTTTATCTTTAGACATTCTCTGTAAGGAGTTATAATGTCAGTTGATGAGCACATAGCTTAGTGACTAGAATGTTCTTAGAGCATAATAAACTATTTGAACAATATAAAAATGCCAGCTAGACTAGAATAGTAGTAGTAGTAATAAGTTCTTGATTGATTACTGGGTCTTTGTTAGTTAGTCCATCCCCATAAAGTTTGAGTTTCTGTTTCAACGAAGTAGCGCCCTAACCACCTGGCCATATCGGGCCAATTCATAAGGAAATAAAGTTATTCATATCGATGTTTGGGAGATTGTCCCAGGGATTGATAAGATAAATGCCTCTAATGTTTTCAGCTGTATTTTGAAAACAGTAGAACAATAGGATACACGTCTAACATTTAGAAAAGACAGGCTAGGCTCTTGCTAAGACAGTTTCATTTTTTTAGCGGTGTGGTTGGCTTATGGAATAAGGTGGCAGCGATCACATTTTTCTTAAGGATGGACGTGCAAGAAAGCCTTGAAGGATCAGAGGTCCGTGTTGTCCGTATATAATGTTACGCAGTAACTAATGATATATGTAGAATTATTCTTTCAGCTACAATAAATGGAAGAACAAACGGAAGCCAATATTCAAACGGTGGGTCACGTGATCCCGATTTCAATAGTTAGTAGAGGCCAAGTTATACCATGGTAACAGAGCACGATGCAACACTTCAGAATATATTTATATTTTTCACAGTGACATTTCATTTCCAGATAGTGGACTGGTGCATCAGCAGAGGGATATGCCTATTTTCGGCCAAGAGAGAAAATGTACTTAATGTGTACGTAAGAGGATAATGGATAGTCAAGCGAAAGTAATTTATAAGTACATACTACAAACAAAAATTAATATGAGTAGAGGAAACGATTTATTTGGATAGTTGAAAATCAAAAAGAAACATCTGCTGAAAGGAGATTATGGATGATAGGTGTGAGGCATTTTTGTAGTGCAACCTGCTGTAAGGAGATTATGGATGATAGGTGTGAGGCATTTTTGTAGTGCAACCTGCTGTAAGGAGATTATGGATGATAGGTGTGAGGCATTTTTGTAGTGCAACCTGCTGTAAGGAGATTA
>NW_013667237.1:106563-120361 GCF_000517525.1 Limulus polyphemus | reverse complement strand
AGTTACAGAAAATTAATTAACACACGGAGACGTAACACTATGTTTTAAACTTAAGTTTTTCTCCATTTTTAAATCAAGTTTTTGTCTTGTAAGTTTTATAGCAACAATATATTAATATTTAATATCCATGCAATGAAAGGTTGTTGCTTTGTAGTTTAAGAAAAATGTTGACTGAACTCTACACCCCGCAATTTTAAGAGAGAAACTTTCATTACTTCACAGTTTTATGATATCTATCTTAGCTTTCCCAATATTGAAGCACGTTATAACTTTTAAGTAACAGATCTTTTACAGTACATTTAAGAAATGTAAAATGATTTCTCTTGGCAGTTTTGATATGTATTACAGAGTACTAAAAACACTCTGATACTGATTCTGTGAAACCTCTAAAAAGAAAAAAGAATTAATGTAAACATTTAACTAATCAAAATAAAATCGTATTTATAATTTCTTCTTGTAGTTTCTTACAATTTATTATAAAATATTTTAAAGACTACAAATGTACTTAGTGCAATTGACTAAATTGTCCAGAATAAACCATGATTCAGAAATAGGGAAGATCTATGAGCTTTCTCCCAGTAAGTTTGAAAAGACAAGATAAATTACTTAATTATCTATTGTATACACTAGAGGGCGATATAAGATTATGGTGGATTTTTCCCAAATACAAAATCAGATTAAAGGAAGAAAATCATGATGAACAAGATTCGTCTGCTAAGTGGTCTAAAAAAAACAAACAAAAAAAAAGACAGACTGATCACGGAAATCCTACTAACCAACAAAGTTCACTGAAAGTGAAACTAGGCTGGCAGTACCTCCCGCCCACGTAAAATAAGAACACAATAGGCGTAGGGTTCGTTTATTCACGTGATCGTGAGACATCAAATTTCTTTTTTATGAATTTTTCACAAGACCAAACACTTGAAAACTGACGATCCGGATAATGTAAATAATTTGAAATTCCGTCTAAAAATACAAAATATTAACAAACAATCGTATAGTGAATGGTTTGTTTTTACGCGATAATATAAAACACAATATTTGATTTTCTTAATCGTTTCGGATTTTGTCATGTTAGATAGGTTCTAACGATATTAGCTATCCCATGTTAACTTAACACCAAACCAGTATTTTGTATACATTAACGTCTCTTATTTGGTTAGAGTTCTAATACATTAACGCCTCTTATTTGGCTAGAGTTTTAATAGGTGACGATTTATAAAATGAAGTACTAGTTGTGTAGATATTCAAGATTATAGATGCACACGGTCGACCGATCTCCACAAAACGAAAAATTCTTGGATCAAATCAACTGAAAAATAATTTGCTGCAGGTGAAATGAAAGAGAGAGAGAAATGTTGAGGTTTCAAGTAAATCAAACCCTTGTTAGTATAATCAGTAGTAAGGAGGATTGGCTAATATTCAGTGTAGATTAGTGCGTTGTACAGAAATAAAAGTATTACAAGCTATATTTAAACCTGAAATGAAATTAACTCACAACATCAGTAGAAGGGGCACATATAAGGTTAGTGCGATCAGCAGAAAGGACAAACAGCAAAAGAAAGAGATAAATGGCTAGCATGATCAATAAACATATACAAATGATGAAAGATTAGGACGATAAACAGTAAAGACATATAAACATGATCAGCAGTAAGGAAAGAAAAAATGTTAGTATGATCAGTAGTGACGAAAGAAAAAAATGTTAGTATGATCAGTAGTAAGGAAAGATAAAATGTTAGTATGGTCAGTAGTAAGAACAGATAAATTGTTAGTATGATCAGTAGTAAGGAAAGATAAAATGTTAGTATGGTCAGTAGTAAGGACAGATAAATTGTTAGTATAATCAGTAGTAAGGACAGATAAAATGTTAGTATAATCAATAGTAAGGAAAGATAAATTGTTAGTATGGTCAGCAGAAGGGATAGATAAAATGTTAGTATGATCAGCAGAAGGAATAGATAAAATGTTAGTATGGTCAGTAGTAAGGACAGATAAAATATTAGTATGGTCAGCAGAAGGAATAGATAAAATGTTAGTATGGTCAGCATAAGGGGTAGATAAAAATTCAGAAAAATCAGTAAAAGGAACAGAATTTCCTATTGCATGTTACTTTTTCATCTGTTCCATGTCCAGATGATGAATACTGTTGCGTCAGCGAGGTCACGTGACTAGTATCATGCCACTTGTTTTCTAGAAATATCCTGTTCCTTCAAGAATGCCCTAGCATTTACTAGATATGGGGGTAGTCTGGTATATATAAGATGGTCACAACGTGACGGAACAACAGTGTAGTGAGTAATTGAAGTGCAGTCAGAGAGTATTGTTGAAGTTGAGCACTTTCGTTGTTATAGCGCAACTGTTGAAATTAAGTGTATCGGAAAGTTGTATTAGGAAAGAATAAACCAGTTTTATTAAGAAAGGACTTGTGTCGCTAAAGTTTCGTCGGAACAAATTTACGGAAAATTAACTAACGAACGGAGACGTAACAATGTTAATGTAGGAGTTAGTAAAGCAACAGCAGATGTTGTAAGTCTTCATGATGTTAATGTAGGAGTTAGTAAAATAACAGCAGATTTTGTGAATCTTCATGATGTTAATGTAGGAGTTAGTAAAGTAACAGCAAATGTTTTTTCGATTTTAATGAGTTAGGAACCTGCTTAGCTAGGTGTTATGTGAAGGAACAGGTAGTACATTAATATCCCTGATATTTTTCAAAAGGACCCTTTATTTGTTTGATTCTTTTTTTTTCGTTTCTGTAAAAAGTGTAGGTTTCGGTGGCAATATTATTTTTAGTTACTGGACATAATCAGATATCTTTATTTTCCTTTATTACATCCTAAGGATATTCAGCATGGAAACCATCGTTAATATGTATAAGTTACAGACTAGGAAAGCAGAAACGTATAAACAAATGGTTACGTTATATATATATATATCAAAGAATTTTTATGGAGTTAACAAGTCAGTGATAAGTGAACCAAAACTTAGCCATCTTAGAAATTATATGTATGTTTTTTGGTTTACAGAAGTTACCAATGATGTCAAAAGCAGTAAAGAGGAAAAAATGGACATAAGGCATTTTTTCCAAGCAAAGCCGTGCAGTGTAAGTGTTGATTGAATTGTTTTTGATAAGATATACTTGTAATCACAGCCATAAATATCAGACCATTACAATATCTTAAAAGTATTAAACATACTAGTTAACTGTGACTAGGACATCATAAAACTTTTTACACCAATTCTTATTTTACAATGTGACCACATCTTTCATATTAAAACATTATTTAACCTACATAGCAATATCTTAATTTCAAACAGTGTGTGTAAAACTATTTTAAAGAAGTGTCTTAATAGAATGGTATCCTTCGTCTTCTTCTTCTTAATTACATTATTATTACTACTATTATTTCATTCAGTTTTACACGCTTATATGTGAAGTAAGTATCCCTATTTCTAAGGTGATTTAGAAAGAGTTATTAAGGGGTTTACTTTGGTAACTAAGTTTGATATTTTTGCTGTCATGTTTATTGCAGGAGGAGTTGCAGTAACAAAGCAGGTAGGTGTGAGCAGAAATGCCACAGAGGAAGAGAGAATGTGTGTATGTGCAGACAGGAAGGCTAGTGATGAAGAAAAATAATTATCAGCTGAATATCAACATTTGTCCAGCACAGAGAAATCTGAGGAAGAAACTACGGAGTTAGGAGGGTCGGAAATAGTTGACCTTCGAAATACTCCACATTAGCCAAACCCTTGGATCGATATAGACCAAAAATTGACAAATATGACTCTCCATTTTAAGGAGAAATGGTTACAATTTTTTTTCTGACTCCACTACAGCCTTTGTTTGAAAGGGGTGTTATGCTTTTATTGAATAAAAGCTTTCAAATGGAAAAAGTCACTTCTCACCAAAAGTGCAAATCCCGCATTTTGCATCCTCAGCATATGGAAATCGGAAAAAGCCCTAGAGAGGTTTGCACAGCATACTGATTGGTAGCTGTATAAGGTGCTGATGAAAACTCATGTTCAGAATGCAACACTAGTAGACACCTAGGTCTCTAGTGCTTTTGTGTCAAAACGATAGGAGGCAAAATATTTGATTGTTGAAAATTGTAAGTACAGCACAATTTTCGGCATGGTGGCAAGGGTTGGCTTTTAGAGTCATGAGGAAAGAGAGGGGAAACTAACCCAACTGTTGAAGTGGAGGTCAGAGAAGATCCTAAATTAGTCAGGATTATATCTGCCCTAAAATTCAATATGAAATCCTGAGTTTAATTGCCAACACAAATGTGAGAAATGTGACAAAGCAAATGAGTTCTTTGTCACTGCTACAATATTCAGTGATCATTGATGCAACAAAATATATATTTATCACTGTAGAATAGTCAAATTGCTTCTGCTATGTGGATCACGAACTGATGCCACTTGAAGAACTTATAATTTCTCTATGAAATATCTTCAACAACATGAGAAAGAATATTCAAGGTTGCCACTGATGTCTTACTGCACTTCAATTTACCCCCTTTTTGGTCTTTGTGGGCAAGCATACGACGGTGCTGCAAATATGTCGATCCAATATTATGGTTCACAGCCTTTTCTTAGAAAAGAACAGCCAATAGCTGTTTATGTCTATTGTGAGTTGGGACACTTGTTTGGAGAATCAGAAAAATTCAAGGTAATGCTCAGGGCAATAACAAAGTTTCAGAGTGGATTCTACACTACTTTGAAACCAATGTGTTCCACAAGGTGGACTGTTTCATACCCCAGCCATTTGGTCACTGCTCAACCAGAATGAGTTGGTGTTGCTTATTTTGGAGGAGATAGCTTTATCTAGTGAATCAGATTCAGCAACTAAAGTAAATGGACTTCGAGAAAGATTTCAAAAGGGGAAAATGGTTTTAGGGCTTGGAATTGGAGTACCTGAACACCTCTTTGCAAAAGAGAACACAGCAAATCATACAGTAGAGCAACAGGATTATTAAACTCCTTAAATAAAATACCACCCATGAGAAAATTATCCAAGCGTTTTACTGGTGAGGTTGTTGCACATGCACCAACGTCTCCTTTGGAGTACTACAGAGCTGACTATTACAAGCTGCTAGACATTATAGATGTGCAGTTCAGTTCTTTTAGACCAGAGTGGCCTGCAGAATCTTGAAAAAGTGAAGAACGTTCTCCTTATTGGAGAGACTGACACTTTTGTGAATCAATACCCAGAGTTGACCAGGAATTCATTACATGTGTAGTTAGCCATGTTCATCTCAACAAACACCTAGAATATCGGCACTGAAGCTGTAAAAATCTTGAGGAACATACTGCCGTGGCCTTTTGTTCAGGTTGAGGCTCTTGTGAGGTTACTTTTAGGTACTTCTGCCTCCTCTGCTGAAGCCGAGTGGAGCTTCAGTGCTTTTACAAGGCTGAAGATCTGGCTTCGTAATTTTATGAAACAAAGTCGCATGAAAAATGTAACTGTTTGCCACATTCATCAAGAACAATTTGATCACATGGAAAACACTCTGCCAGCGATTTATTGCTGCAAATGACCAGCACAGAGATATTTTCGGATCTTTTTTTTTCAAGAAACATGGGAGTTCTTGTTATCTATTTCAGACTACTGGTTGACAAAGGAAAGCTAACAAAACAGTGGGTTAAGCAACTTGGAAAGAAATAGTGTGCCTTGTCAGAATTACATTGTAATGTGTTCTCATCTAAAGGAAGGTACAGTTATGTTTCTAATTTGTTTTTTTAACTATGATGGTTATGGTTATTTTATTTGTGTATCGAAAGAGGAATGTTCATACCAAAGGGGTCATTCTTGATGTTGCCATACTGTGCAAATTGAGATCATATATGAGAAAATGAGGAATTAATACATAGAGATTTCATCTGCTGCAGTAGCCAAGGTATGCACCATAAGGTATGTACCATAAGGTATGTACCATAAGCAAGAGAGGTACAGATAGCATATTAAACATATTTTACATAAAGCTTATTTTTATTGAAATACTAACAGTGAAACACTTTTGTTCCTTTTTTCTTCAAAAGCATTTTATTTAACTGGATAACATTTTTCAACTAAATTCTATGTAGCAATTTGATTTATTTTGTTTTCCTCGAGTTACCTTAAGTATTACTGATGTAAGTGTTGTTAGTGTTTCATTAGTTGTGTTGATACGTAAATATTGTGCAAAGTGTAATATGGCAAACTGGTTCTGTTGACAGTATGCAACTAGATATTTGAAAGTCTTAAAAGATTGTAAATGTTGATATAACTGCTACCACAGTTTCACGGCATGTTTGAAACAAAAGTTTCGCCCCTGGATACAAGAAAGATTAGCACGATCAGCAGAAGGAAAATATGAAAGTTAGTCCAAACGGCGAAATGGACTGATCAATGTTTAGCATGATTAGCATACGGGACAGATTAAACGCTTGTATGATCAGAAGGGGATATAGATGGAAGGTTAGCATGATCAATAGATGGATCAGGTGAGAGATTAGCATTATCAACATATGAGACAGGTGAAAGGTAGTACTATTAGCAGAATGGGCCAATTGAAGGTTAACACAATCAGTAGAAAGGAAACACGATTAGCAGTTGGGGATGATAAAAGGATAGCAGAATCAACAGAATAGAGAGATGAAAATGTAGCATGGTCAGCACATGGGACATATTAAAAGTTTGTATGATCAGCAGAGGGTATAAATGGAAGGTCTGCACGATTAGCAGAAAGGAGTGATAAAAAGCATGATGAGCAGAAGAGACTTTCGAAAGGTTAGCATGATTAGCAATAATGACAAATGAGATATTAGGAGTATCAACAAAAAGACAAATGAAAGGTTAGCATGATTAGCAATAATGACAAATGAGATATTAGGAGTATCAACAAAAAGACAAATGAAAGGTTAGCATGATTAGCAATAATGACAAATGAGATATTAGGAGTATCAACAAAAAGACAAATGAAAGGTTAACATGATCAGCACAATGGAGAGAAGGAAAGTTATCATGTTCAGCAGATGGGTAGATGAACAGTTCTCATGATCAGAAGATGAGATAGATGAAGAGTTATCATGTTTACCAGAAGGGATGGATTAAAGGCTACTACAGCCCCCAGTTGCTCAGCGGTATGTGGATTTATAACGCTAAAAACTTGAAAACTGTATTCACAAACATCTGTTTCTAACAGGCATCAAAATGTGGACTTATCTGTTCTATGTGATAGGTCAAACCCTACATAATGCAACATTGCTATGTAACAGTAGTTATTTGACTAGTCAAGCTAATGAAAGTAACACCCCAGCTGAATTTTACACATGTTCTCTACCGGATTTAGCATGTTCCAAAATTAGAACTTAGATAATTTACCAATTTGGTAGATATGAAGTACATACTCTGGAGATTAATATACGTAGTATATACATACTAGAGTTGTTACTCATACATTTTTAGGTTCCAAAATAGTTAAGCAAACGTCTCTTTCGTACACCATACGTTTAGAGAGATTGGTACAGTACCAACTAATTTTTAACTTATGAAAGATAACTCATACATGGAATGTTTAACGCAGTAATTATAGATTTTTACTTATTTATTGAAAGCAATTGTAGAAAAATGAAAAAGAAAACACAGTTGTGTTGTTGTATTCATCAAACATATTGTGCCTCTTCCTATAATGCTATTCACAGATTGGAGCACCCCAGTGTCACAGCGGTATGTCTGCGGACTTACAACGCTACAAACCGGGTTTCGATACCCGTGATGGGCAGAGGACAGATATCCCATTGTGTAGCTTTGTGCTTAACTTCAAAAACAAACAAACACTTTATTGGAATAACTGATTTAAAGCATCTGGCATTGTGTGATCAGTTCAACAAGTGTTACACATAACAGGATCATCTTAATCAAAACTGCACTTGTGCAAAAACTGTGACAGTGAAAATATTATTGGAACAGTTACATTTTATTCCTTAACACGTGAATAATCAATTTGAAAGTAATGCTCATATCAGGAAATAAATTGAAGATAAACTAGCAAAAGCAACTCTAATTATTTACCAACTTTGTTATCATTAAAACAAATAACATGTTTTACGTGTTATTTTTAATTAGACTGGGAAAAAATGAAGATTTATATCTACATAACAATGCGAGCTCTTTTTTTTTTCATGCGGATTTAACGTTTCGCCTTAAGGCAAATATTTCTACGGGTTTGACGTTTTGCCATAAGCCTTAAGGCGATTTATGTTAACCTTGAGCGACAGAACCTGTTCGTGCACCGGGGAAGTATAAAAAAGTTGACACGGTTTACTAATTTTTGATGCTTCTTAGCGTCAACTTTTTTTTTATTCGTGAATTCTGCAGGATGAATTTTCACTTTAATTTCTGGATCCTTTTTGAAGTTTAATGACATGATTGATCAAATACAAGAAACTGAAATGAATTGATAGAAGCACTCGTGGTGAAGAAATGGTTCAAAAACTAATGAAGTATCATAAACACAAAGCGGAAACTTGGTTTATCGTAATTTAAAGAATGTTTGATTTATTTTTTGTTCTTGGGGTACCTTGCCTAATTTTGGTATCATCAATAACACTGAATGGTTACCTTTGGCAAATACCCGTAATCTAGTGTTATATGACAATTGATGCGATAGCTTAAACAGCTTTTAAATACAGAAGTATTCAATTATTTCTCCAGCCTAAAGAGCACTTGAAACTTACGTAATTCACCCTTTGTTTGTTTGAAATTAAGCACAAGGCTACTTAATGGGCTATCTGTACTCTGCCCACCACGGGTATTGAAACCTGGTTTCTAGCGTTGTAAGTCCGCAGACGTGCCGTTGTGCCATTGGGGGGGGGGGTCTTCACCCTTTGTATCAAGAAGCATTGATATGGCTATCTGCTGTTTCCACTGAGGGGAATCAAACCCCTTCTTTTAGCATTGTAAATCTGAAGACTTACCACTGTTTCACCGGGGGACAAGGTTCAGTAGAGTTTCTCCTTTTTCGTATGTAAAATAAATGAATAAATAAAAGATTGAACATGCGTTCTAATACATTTCAAACTAAGTACTAACCATACTCCGAATCCCAAGGACATTTCATCATTTAGTTTCGTGCATGACTGGTAGTTCGCCGAAGATTAAAATCAGATGTTTTCTGTAGGTGGAATTTCTTGAACTAATGGGTTTTTTTTGTAGATGTTGCATAGGGTAAAAACATAAAGCTCACAGTATGTGTATTGTGACCCCAAAACCTTAATGAACGTTACAATTGTATGACACGTAAAGACGAAAGTAGTAATAATGGTTCAAAATACGAACTTGTTATTGTAAGTATCGTGTTCGGGAAATTCAGCCGTGAAGGTTCGTTTGAAGGAAGAGAAGCCTAAAAAAAAAAAGAAGACCTCTCTGGACCAGTCTTCAACATTTGTTCGTCTATTGTTAAGTTTATGTAACACAGTTATAATATAAAGAAATTATAGCTGTTCAACTATTTATTTTTTGTTTCTATGAAACACAGTCGTATATTTCGTACAAATGGTGCATCTTATGGATGTAACTTTTGCTTGAAAAGCGTACGCAAGAAATTACAAGTTTTCACTCGTAAGTTTTTTTAATTGGGTTCATTGTTCCTCTTGTTGGATCTCATGAATCTATTGATCTTCTTGTTGGATTTCATCAATCAGCTCGTCCTCTTGTTAAATTAATTTTTTTTTTCCCACACTTGTTTATCTAGACCTATTTTAGTTCTGTAAAATAAATTAATTTATTGCGATTGGGTTCATTGTTCCTCTTGTTGGATCTCATGAATCTATTGATCTTCTTGTTGGATTTCATCAATCAGCTCGTCCTCTTGTTAAATTAAGTTTTTTTTTCCACACTTGTTTATCTAGGCCTATTTTAGTTCTGTAAATTATTATTTTGAATTGTTCGTGATTTTCAAGCTTCTAAATGTCACATAATTTAACCACACACCATATAACCACTTCACACCACCGATTGAGTTTCTAAAAATATACTTTACATGAATTATCTAAAATATTATGTATTCAAAGGATACGTGTACTTCTATTAAACCATCAGCAGTAACTTGGCAATAATTTTGAAATAAGACAAATTAGTATGATTGGTAAAATAATAGTGGTATAGAATAACTTTGTTATTCTTCAGTAATGGAAAGCACTGGATGAAATTACATCACAAGTTCAGTAGCACTGTGCTTATAATGTGTAAAAATATCTTTTACATCTACATGACGAATATTTTAGGCCTGACTAAGCAACGATAATGCATAAAAACAAATAAGATATAAATGCAGATATATCTAAAATTAAAGGAACGGTTTCTCTTAGGTTTTGAGTTCGCTTGTCAGGGTACACTACACAAGAGAAATGCCAACAGTGCTAGATTTTTTTCTTGATCTTGCAGAGAAGTGGTACTAGCATTAAATAATTTAAATTCACTTGTCAGTGTACACTACACAAGAGAAATGCCAACAGTGCTAGATTTTTTTCTTGATCTTGCAGAGAAGTGGTACTAGCATTAAATAATTTAAATTCACTTGTCAGTGTACACTACACAAGAGAAATGCCAACAGTGCTAGATTTTTTTCTTGAGCTTGCAGAGAAGTGGTACTAGTATAAAATAATTTACATTCAGTTGTCAGTGTACACTATATTAGACAAGTGATATCATAAACCCTTGTAGAAAATTTTACTATAGAAAAGCTTGAGAAATATTTATGAAGAGGGGTGTTATTACATTAATGTTTTAGTTAATTTCTGAAAATATATAAATCATATAAATTATGATGTTTAAAAGCTACTATGAAAAACTCATACGTCCTATATATGTTCATAACTCTTATGTTGATGTATATTATGACTTCTAATATGCTCATACTCAAAAACCAGAGTCTTATTCATGGTTGAGATATGCTTTAAAAAGAGAGTTCCCATTTCATGATTTCTGTTGTCGACAAACGAGAAGCTGATTTTGGGGAAGAGGGATCCACGATTTTGTAGCTGTGAACAAACAAATGTCATCCAGTTTACCTTTTTCTCTATTCTGAAGTTGCTCAGTGAAACGACTTCTATGCGCAAAAATAACTCTTTTTTTTTCTCTCTAGTATTTAAGATACTTAGAATAATGTAGATTAGGTGAAGAAAAGCATATGTATTATTTTTTTGTTGTGTCATTGAAGTCGTAATAAAATCCTCATGGAAAAAATATGATGGTGCATAAGAATAAAAAAATACCGTATTATAGTTGTTGTTTATTATTAAGCACAAAGGACTATCTGTGCTCTGTCCACCACGGGTATCGAAACCCGATTTCTAGCAGTGTAAGTCATACCGCTGTGCCACTGGGGGGCAACTATTTGTAATAACTGTTATTGTAAATTGTATTATTGGTTGTACATTAAAATATATTTGTATAGAAAAAGAAAACTGTGTGTATCAATCTTGTTGGCAAATATCATAAATTGGATATATATCGGTATTTATTTAACTATTAAATCTAAATTATAATTTAACTCAGTTTTAGGCTATTTGAAATTGTATTACGTAACAACTTCCAGCTGTGGGTACAATGTAAATAGATAACCAATCCTGTTATTCGATTCAAACAACCAGACAGCCTACATGACTGGTTGCCTTCTTTTTGGTCAGTAGTTGAAAATTACAGATGGCTGTAACACAAATGTAGAGGTGCCATTTAGGATTACGTGTAGACATTTGTTGCATTAAACCTCCCATATCTGTCTTTATGTACAGTAAATCCAGGAGCAAGACTTTGACATGTTACCGTAAATACTGTTACATCTCTGTATTTACACAATATGTTCTCCGGTAGGCGAGCGGTAAGTTTACGCTAAAATCCAGGGTTCGATTCCACGCGGTGGACACAGCATATAGCTCAACGTGGCTTTGTGTTAGAACAAACAAATAACCATTTGACACGATACTAAAGGCGTCACATTCTATCTATGTAAGTGTAATGGTCCAACTGTTTGCAACACATACTAAGACGTTTCTAAACAAACCAAACTGACAATAGTAGCCTGTCGAGAGTGAATTCCAATCTTTACCTTTAACATCCTGTTGCGACATAAACGCCCTCTGCATTTTGGGGACGTGGTTGTGTTTTGTGAGTGAAAGTCAAATAAGACTACTTGATGAGAAAAGAGTAGCTTAAGTGTTAATAGTGAGTACTGTCGACTAGCTACCTTCCTTTAATTATATTACGTTCAAATTAGGACGAACATGCGCAAATTGCCAACCAATATGATACTCAAATAAATATAAAAACATCGTTTGCATTTTTACAGTTAATTCGAAGGTGATTTAGTTGTTTGCTTTTTGTTGCTCTAAGATGCACACTTGACCACTTTAAAGAAAACTTTACGACTAAAAACTATGCAATATTAAACAATATGTTGTAATTTGAAAATTAATTTTTAGATATAATTATATTTTTTATTCAGATTTCTTCTTAACCGGTGCATCTGCAAAGCCGAGAAAAATGATGTCAGTGAAACCAGCTTAACGCAATCTTGTGTTGAGTTGTCAGTGAAACCAGCTTAACGCCATCTTGTGTTGAGTTGTCAGTGAAACCAGCTTAACGCCATCTTGTGTTGAGTTGTCAGTGAAACCAGCTTAACGCCATATTGTGTTGAGTTGTCAGTGAAACCAGCTTAACGCCATCTTGTGTTGGGTTTAGACTACACAAATGAAGTGAAATCATGAAGTCTCAGCTTAAACTTCCGAGCTCTTAGCGTAGAATACAAAAGACACATGAGACTAGTCTTACGTTTCGCAACAGAAGTGGTACCAGTATTAAGTAATTTACGTTCAGTATAGACTATAAAAGTGAAACCATAAATTCTCAGGTGACATTTGCTGAGTTTTCAGTGTAAAATCCAGTGTTAGATAATTTGTATTGAGATGTAATTATAGACTACACAGGGGGGGGGGGGGTCATACCAGTCTTTTGTTTGTAATAAATGGTCACTGTAGAATACACAAGAGAAGTGGTTTCTGTTTTACGTTAGAGTATTCTACAAAGGGATTTGATCCAGCCTTGCGTAATTTTGTGTTGTCAGTGTAGACTACACAATGTAAATGATATCATTTTCAGGTTTAGTGTCGAGCTGTCAATGTAGTCTACACAATAGAAGTGACACCATGAAATTTCAAGTGATATTTGCTAAGGTTTAGTGTAGGCTACACAACAGAAGAAACATCATGTATCATGTGATGTTTGCTGGGTTGCCACAGTAGAGTATGTAACGTATTAACATTTAAAATAGCCTGAAATTGAGTTAAATGATAATGTAAATTTAGTAGTTAAATTGTTTTTTGGATTTAGCAGTTAAGTAAAAGCCGATATTTAGTCAGTTTATGATACTTACCAACAAGATTGATACACACAGTTTTTTAAAACACAAGTACGTTTTAATGTACACAACAATACAATTTACAATAACAATTATTACAAATAGTTATTACAAACAATGATTTATAAACAAAAGTTTCACAAACTTACAAACAATAAAAAGTCTTCTTTCGAGTCTGGAACTTTTCGATATCTTATCGAGAGTTCACGATTAGCGAGTTAATTCCGAGTTGAAGTAGGTATAATTCACTCAACAGGGAGCAAGCTAGCTTTGTCCTTCATTACTCACCAGCCACACACGCTAGGTTTCCACGATGAAGTTATATAATGTTTTTGTAAAAATGCTAATGTCCGATAAGTATCCACTGAAGTTAAATGATTTGTAATGTTCGAACT
>NW_013667237.1:98050-106553 GCF_000517525.1 Limulus polyphemus | reverse complement strand
TCCGATTGATAAGCGTTATAACAATCACAGTTATAGCTTCCGAAGATTATAGCACACTAACTATAGCAAACCAATAATATATACTCCCTTTTGGAGTGTCGCGTTGATTATATTTATAGGCGTGTGGAGAGTTTCTCGAAATTTCAGTTTTACGTAACAATACTGACGTTAACACAAGCGTTTACGTACATACATATATTGTTGATTCTTACTCTATAGAATCTTATACAACTTTGGAGAATAGGCGGGAGTTTCGCAATAGATATTTAACAGTATAAATTATGTATGTTTTTAAATATAAATTTAATCTAAACAAACGTCGATATTAAAATAAATATGTAATAACAAATCCGTCACAACTCCCTCCTTAAAGAATTAAAAATTGGCGTTAGAAGAAGCAACAGGAATTTTCTGGTTAGATTTTCTGATTAACTGACGAGTATGACAAGGAATCATCAGTAGGACAATTATCCACAAGATCCTCGTTGGATACAAAAACATCTGAGACAAATCTATAATATCGTCCTCTGAATCCATGTCTATCCTTTGTTTTTGGCTTAATTTCTCAGCCTGAGCTAGAGCCACAGCACACGAGGGAAACACATCGAGATTCTCCTCAATGATAACATCATCCTCAGATGAAACACTGATCGACTCGTTAACCATTTTAGGTTCGGCAACAACTTTACCCCAGCCAAATCGTTTCCGAACAACAATGATGCACCCTTAATTTGCAGAGTAGGTCTTACTCCAACCACAACTGGTCCCGAAACTAGGTCTGATGCTAAATAAATGTTATGAAGAGGAACATTAACAAAGCCACTCTCAATACCCTGAGCAATAACAGACTCACCAGTGGCAGAACTCGAATCTAAAGGCAATATACTTACTAACAACAATGACTGAGTCGCCCTAGTATCACGTAGAATACTTATGGGTATGGAATTGCCAGTGTCATTTGTCAAAGACAGAACCAAAGACAAAAAAGATCTAAATTTCTCCCTGATTACACCAGCCTTTATATCAGTGGCCAAATCAACAACATCGGGTGATCTGGTGAAACTACTTCCATATGAGGACACAAACGCATTGGGTGTTGCCTCCTTATGTCCAACAATGGACATAACATGACCAGGTTTTTACAAAAATGGCAGACAGGCCTCGATTGTTTTAAAGAAGTTTTATCCTAACTCTCAGAAGATTTCGAGCTAGAGGAGCTACATTTTTTTAGAAGAATCCTCAACTTTAATGGATTAAACAGATATAGGTTTTTGTTGAGATGATAGAAATTTCTTTTTATGAAAAGTGGTTTTATGTGTTAAAGTGTAATCATCGGAAAGAGCGGCTGCTTCCTGTAGTGTTTCAACTTTCTTTTCATCCAAGTAAGTTTTGAGGCCATCACGTGCACAATGTTTACATTCCTCAATTAGACATAATTATCTTAGTTTGTCGAAACTGTTTCCAATATGCATAGAATTGCACCATCGATCAAAATAAAACTCTTTTTCGTGGGCAAATTCCATATAATTTTGATTATCTTGTTTGCGATAACCTTGAAACTTTTGGCGACAAGCCTCCAGTACTAACTCGTATGCTTTAACCTTATAATAATTCGTACAATCTTCTATACAGAGAACGGCATAAGCTTCTTGTACTTTACCAGTTAAAACACTTTGTAATAATAATGACCATTTTTCGGTAGGCCATTCCACGGTTTGGATAACCTTCTCAAAATGTTGGAAATATTTATCAACTTCATTTTCATTAAATGGTGGTACTTTAACATTTCAATTGAGTTCAAAGTTGTCATTTTGCCTGGTCGATCGGAGTTGAATCTAATTTCCATTTCTTTCAGTCTAGTTTCTTTTTCGGCTTCAATGCGAGCTTTTTCTGCCTCGAGGCGTTTATTTTCTCTTTCAGTTTCGATACTAGCTTGTTCTTTCTCGGCCTCGATTCGAGCTTGCTCGGCGTCCAGACGTTTATTTTTTCTTTCAGCTTCAATACGTTCTTTCTCAGCTTCAATACGAGCTTGTTCGGCCTCGAGACATTTATTTTCTCTTTTAACTTCGATGCGAGCTTTTTCAAGCTCGATTTGTTTGAGTTTTAGCTGGATCTCTAATTTACCTTTATCACTCAACCCCGATTGGCTACTAGGGACACTAGAGTATTCCTCTAATGCTTCCTCAGGCAACAAGTCACCATCGACTAGTAGTTCGATAATACGCTTTTTTAGTTCATTTTTCCTCATTGATCTTTTAATTCCTAGTTCTAAAACTTTGACAATTTCGAGCAGTTCATTTTTGTTATAGCTTTCTAGTTGTTTGAGGGAGGGTGATTCAAGAAAATCTTGATAATCAGACATGATCAAATCTTGTTGACACTCATAAATATAAGTTGAATTATGATATAAATTTTAATTTAGATTGAATTTTGTTTCTGATTAAGATCTCGGACTCGAGCCCCCAAATTTACTCTGTTACATATTAGAATTTCAAATAGCCTGAAATTGAGTTAACTGATATTTTTAAATTTAGTCATTAAATATATGCCAATATATCTCCAATTTATGATATTTGCCAACAAGATTGACACACACAGTTTTCTTTTTTAGCACAAATATGTGTTAATATACAAACAACAATACAGTTTACAATAACAGGTATTACAAATAGTTATTACACACAATGATTTATATACAAAAATTTTACAAACTTTCTTGATATCTTATCGAGGGTTCACGATGAGCGAGTTAATTATGAGTTGATGTAGGTATAATTCGCTTAACGGGAAGCTAGCTAGTTTTCTCCTTCGTTATTCACCAGCCACACACACCAAGTTTTAATAAAAATGCTAATGTCCGATGAGAATCCACTGAAATTAAATGCTCCTAGTCAAATACCTGAAGTTTTCCGATTGATAAGCGTTATAACAATCACAGTTATAGCTATCAAAGTTTATAGCACACTGACTATAGCAAACTTATAATATACACTCTTTTTTGGCGCGTCACGTTGTTTATATTTATAGGCGTGTGGAGAGTTTCTAGAAAATTCAGATTACGTTACAATTCAAAGCTTCATTAAGCGTTTATGTACATACATACTCCAAACCCAACATTCTGCTTAACCTTAAAGAAACGCATTATAAATTCGATAAGTTTAAATTGAATGCTATTATAAGAATTTAAGATGATAAAAGATCAAGAAAGTTGTTCAAACAGTCAATTGGGAAATCCAAAAGTATATATGAGAAAAGATTGAAAGAAGATGTAAAAATGTATTCGGTTGTCCAATTCACAACAGATAATTCTTACCATATCCGTTTGAAGTTTGTAACAAAACCTCATTATTCCTTATCTCCACATGCAGCAAAACATCAAACCTAACTGACCAATTGGTGAGGAAAATCACTCTGAATTGTTTCTAAAAACCTTTTTCCCTTATGGTTTTACTTTAAAATTTCCCAATCTATATGACTGAATTATAAATCCCCCACGATTATGATCTCATTAACAGCTGAATTACTTATAATATATCACTGTAGAGTTTTTCATTGTTTCATCACGTCGTTTATAACAAATTCTAACTTTGCAAAAGGCTTTTCCCTATTATAACTGCTAACAAAAATCAAACATATTCAAAATCAAACATTTTAAGTGATACGTTATGAACTTAAAATGAGTAATTACTCGTGGAAGGCCTTACCAAATCTCTCAGTGATATGTTGCTGTATCCAAAAGCCGAACAACGAGAAATTTTGATCAAAATCACTTCATAAGAATAGTATTACAATTGTTTTAATAATATAGCTGAATGAATTATATATAGGTGTTGTAACATGTCCGTAAACAGTCTTCGGGTAACTAATAATGACAGGCGGCATTCATATTAGAGAGGTCAGTGGTTGTAGATCACAAAAGACTCGTAGTTTTTGTTGACTTGTCGGTGAAGACTACACATAAGAAGAGATGATAATTTTGTATAATTTGTGTTTAGTTATCACTGTTGACTACATAAAAAATTGGTACCAATCGTAGGTACCTTGTGTTAACTTGTCAGAGTAAATTACAAAAGAAATATAATACCGTAATTTATGTGTTTTCGGTTTACACTACAGGAGTGAAGATGTACTATAATACACAAGAGAAATGTTATGTTGTTCTTGTATAAAACACAAGAGAAGTTTTATGTTGTTATGAGCGTCTACTAAACAATTTAAGTAGCACCAGTCTTATTTTAAGTTACCATTGTAGAATACACATGAGAAGTGATATACGTTTTATGTTGTTATGAGCGTCTAGTAAACAATTTAAGTAGCACCAGTCTTATTTTAAGTTACCATTGTAGAATACACATGAGAAGTGATATACGTTTTATGTTGTTATGAGCGTCTACTAAACAATTTAAGTAGCACCAGTCTTATTTTAAGTTACCAGTATAAACTAAACATGAGAAGTGATATACGTTTTATGTTGTTATGAGCGTCTAGTAAACAATTTAAGTAGCACCAGTCTTATTTTAAGTTACCATTGTAGAATACACATGAGAAGTGATATACGTTTCATGTTGTTATGAGCGTCTACTAAACAATTTAAGTAGCACCAGTCTTACTTTAAGTTACCAGTGTAGATTACACATGAGAAGTGATTTACGTTTTATGTTGTTATGAGCGTCTACTAAACAATTTAAGTAGCACCAGTCTTACTTTAAGTTACCAGTATAAACTAAACATGAGAAGTGATATACGTTTTATGTTGTTATGAGCGTCTACTAAGCAATTTAAGTAGCACCAGTCTTACTTTAAGTTACCAGTGTAGACTACACATGAGAAGTGATACCAGTCTTATGTGGCTTGTGTTGAGTTGTCAGAGTCAAGGACACAAAAGAAGTGATACCATAAAATATCAGATATTTGCCGTGGGCTACATATACAAATTTCTATACCCGACTCAAGTAATTTGAGTTGTATTTTAATGTATATTATACTAGAGAAATGATATAAGTCGTAGGTAATTTGTGTTGGGTTTTACTGTATTGGATATTGTGTTTAGATATCAGAGAATTTATAGAATGAAGTCTCAGGTGATATTTATTTCTAGTTGTCAGAGTAAATTACAACAGAGAAATATATCAATCGTAGGTAATTTGTTTTTAGTTGTGAATGTTGACTACAGACGAGACTTTTTGTTGTTTTTTACCGCTATGGTCCATCTGCGCTCTGTCTACAGTGGGGAATCGAACATTTTAACATTGTAAATCCTTGATACAGTAATGTTTTAATTTTACTTCAAAAATTCATTACAATGTATGTTTTAAGAATAATTTTTTAACTGTGAGAAAATGAAACTTCACAAAATAAATTTTAGAGCTAATTTCATAATTTATTTATAGAACACAAGCCTTTTTCAAACGAGATACAAGTTGAATATGAATGTTAAAACCAACAATGTAGAACTTTTTCGTTCTAATTATTTTTGTAAATAAACATAATTATTTAACTGATATAATGCGACCTCTGAAAATATTCGTGAAGTTGTTGTAAGTAACATTGAAAGTACTGTTCCATCTATCTAGACACAACACATGTTGTTGTTAGTGAAAATAGAGTAATTGAATATTAACTAGATATGGTAGTGTGTTGTAATACGAAGGCAGCTGAAATGTTCAATCCATTGCATAATTTTTTTGAAAAGCATAGTTTTCTATTTGATAATCAACATAGACTAATGGCTGTTCTATTATGTCTATTTGGTTCCAAAGGTATATTACGTGCATTGCTCTGTACTCCACTTACATTTAGTGGTTGTAAACATATGTACGAAAAACAAAATGGCAAGAAATTTCTTTGCAGTAGTCCATAAACTATTTATCTACTGAAGGCAACACAAAGCGACACGCTCTCTTCAAGGGCATTCAACAGCAACTACAACCCTGCATTCACTGAGCGCTACACGTCGGTCAAACTTAGCAGAACAATTTACCACACTTCTCAGCACAGTAACAATCTATTGTCGAAACTGCTGGTGAAGCTTCGTGAAAGATTCACACTTGGCGTATTGCATCTGCGTGGTTAACATGGGTAAACTTTTGAAAGTATCTAATGTGGCTTCCAAATGTATACGAGGTGAGGATATGACAATTGCAATACCAACATCTCAAGTCCAAGTGTTTATGTAAGAAGTATGAGAAGTGAGGAAATCTTTGACTAGCACTTTGCAACAGCTGAAAGAACAGGAGACAGTATCGATGTTACTTAGCACTAGAAACGTTTCCTGTACGTTGGATCCACATTTTAAAACTCACCTCATATTAATTGCCAAAGATAGTTATCAAGTGACGCTGTTTTATGAAGTAATAGATTTGATGCTGAATATTTTATAATTAGATTTCCTTACTGCTCTTGACGTACATTGACTGTTTAGATTCTCCAAGTGCAGAGAAAATCATTACTTTGTACGTTTACGTCAAATGTAAACTGCGAAGACGAACTGTTAGCTTAATAAATCGTCAAACTGGAATAAACTGATTAGATTTACTTGATGTAGTAAAGGATGTTCTAAATTTCAGCTTCCTTTATCGTTTGATTCTAACTCTGCCAGTCATATGTTGTTCTCTCTGACAGAGCAGCAGTGTCTCAATGACTTGATGGTGCTATCAGTCGAGTCGAAACGATACAGTTAGACATGATCGTTATTCACTTGCCCTTTGCACAATGTTTTCACTGAGCATATAGTGTACATATTGTTTTGTGTACTTCATGTAAATATAGACACACATATATAAAAATGTTTTCAATAAACTCTATTAGCATGAGGACTTTTCCCAGGATTACTAGGTGATTTTCGAGAATTTTCTCACGCTTTTTATACACAGCACAAAAACCTTGCATGTAAATGCTGATTGAAATGTGATGTTATAGACTAATGATGAATATCAACAACATGTGAGCTAATGAGGAAGTGTTGGAACTTGCACAGAAATAAATAAACAAGTGCTGGGCATGTGTAGCAAACCCAGAGTGAACTATTTTGGCCTTATAATTAGATCTGAGTGGCTTCCTGTTTTACTTTTCTGAAGTTCTAGTAGTAGTACGCAAATTGAGTAGTTTCGTGTTTTTCTTTTCTGTCAGTTTTGTACACAAACTGGGCAGCTTCCTTGTCAACTTTTCTGCAGTTCTAGTTTTCGTTTTGACACGAGTAAAAACAAGATAATAAGCGTTTATGTCCTATACGCGACGCTACTGTTGGGAACTTTTAATGAGGTCGAAAAACAGCAACAGCTGAAGGTTTTTGTATTGAATATAGGCTGAGCGAGCTAAAGTTCACTCATATAATCGCCAGGAGAAAATATATTAAATAAAAAATATCAACAATCAAATTAGGGGTTGAGAAAAAAATGGATTTCTTTTTTAAACTTAACCATGCAAAACTGGATGCTTAGTTCCTAAACGTATTCAAATAGTAATCATGCGTTAGTTACATGTTTTTGGTCTTTTTTCTGATATTACTTAGAATTTAATCACAAGAGAACAACAAGGCCATATGATGTATCATAAGGTTTTTAAAATGTCATGAAGCTATAAATATAGATGTAGTTGTGGACTTATTTTATTACATCATATGGTTATTCGTAAAAACGTTTTTTAATTTGCCTTTGTCCCTTCAGGTTATTGATGAGGGAATGAAAGTTCACGGAAACCGATATACTCAGTAACGGATGGTTAACAAAATGAGAGATTGGGTCTCATATTTATTTAATATCTTAAAATCCTTGTCTGCTGAATAATGCAGAAAATATATATACGTAGTATGACTACTACATATTCTTCAAATCCTGCATAAATATAGGTTCACTGTGCATGTGAAATATAACTAAAAACACCATATAGGTTCACTGTGCATGTAAAAGATAACTAAAAACATCATACATATATTGTAAAAAATCAATAAATATAGGTTCACTGTGCATGTAAAATATAACTAAAAACACCATATATATATATATTGTAAAAAATCAATAAATATAGGTTCACTGTGCATGTAAAAGATAACTAAAAACATCATACATATATTGTAAAAAATCAATAAATAAAGGTTCACTGTGCATGTAAAATATAACTAAAAACATCATACATATATTGTAAAAAATCAATAAATAAAGGTTCACTGTGCATGTAAAAGATAACTAAAAAATAAAAATTATCTTATTTCCTATACGAGTTACTTCTGGGATATGAAATCATTTTGCTATTTATACGTATGTACTTACATTAATTGTGTAGAACTTATGTACTTACATGAACTGTGTAGAACTTATGTACTTACATGAACTGTGTAGAACTTATGTACTTACATTAATTGTGTAGAACTTATGTACTTAAATGAACTGTGTAGAACTTATGTACTTACATGAACTGTGTACGAACTTATGTACTTACATTAATTGTGTAGAACTTATGTACTTAAATGAACTGTGTAGAACTTATGTACTTAAATGAACTGTGT
>NW_013667237.1:78102-97209 GCF_000517525.1 Limulus polyphemus | reverse complement strand
GTACTTACATGAACTGTGTACAACTTATGTACTTACATTAATTGTGTACAACTTATGTACTTACATTAATTGTGTAGAACTTATGTACTTACATGAACTGTGTAGAACTTATGTACTTACATTAATTGTGTAGAACTTATGTACTTACATGAACTGCGTAGAACTTATGTACTTACATGAACTGTGTAGAACTTATGTACGTACATGAACTGTGTAGAACTTATCTACTTACATTAATTGTGTAGAACTTATGTACTTACATGAACTGTGTAGAACTTATGTACTTACATGAACTGTGTAGAACTTATGTACTTACATGAACTGTTTAGAACTTATGCACTTACATGAACTGTGTATAACGTACGTACTTACATTAACTGTGTAGAACTTATGTACTTATATGAACTGTGTAGAACGTATGTACTTACATGAACTGTGTAGAACGTATGTGCTTACATGAACTGTGTACAACGTACGTACTTACATTAACTGTGTATAACGTACGTACTTACATGAACTGTGTACAACGTTCGTACTTACATTAACTGTGTATAACGTACGTACTTACATTAACTGTGTAGAACGTACGTACTTACATGAAGTTACTAATATGTAAAACAAGTTGATTTTGACAATATCGTTGATTCCTTTGCTGTGAAGAAAGCTCGTAAAGGTGAATTTACCATTAAAGGAATATTTTCCTTCGTCGTTTTGTTTCTTTGAATAAAGTTCCTAGTCAAAACTTCCTTTACCTTTATCATTGGTTCGTGAAAATTCTAAAGAGATAAAAGGATGACAGAAAGGTTAGTAATGGTATAAATGATTGAAGATGAGAGTAGTAATGGTAAAAATGATTGAAGATGAGAGTAGTAATGGTAAAAAGGATTGAAGATGAGAGTAGTAATGGTAAAAAGGATTGAAGATGAGAGTAGTAATGGTAAAAAGGATTGAAGATGAGGGTAGTAATGGTAAAAAGGATTGAAGATGCGGGTAGTTATGGTAAAAAGGATTGAAGATGAGGGTAGTAATTGTAAAAAGAATTGAAGATGCGGGTAGTTATGGTAAAAAGGATTGAAGATGAGGGTAGTAATTGTAAAAAGGATTGAAGATGAGGGTAGTAATTGTAAAAAGAATTGAAGATGAGGTTAGTAATGGTAAAAAGGATTGTAGATGAGGGTAGTAATGGTAAAAAGGATTGTAGATGAGGGTAGTAATGGTAAAAAGGATTGTAGATGAGGGTAGTAATTGTAGTGGTGCGATAAGGGTGGAGGTGTAAAGGATAAAACTGTAAGATTAGCTCTGGAAAAGTAAATTTTGAAAGAAATAAGAATTGTGCCAAAACGTTGGCCGGTGGAAGGTGTGTGTGTGTGGATGGGAGGGTGAGGCACCAGGGATTAGAACAGCACGCTTCATAATTGGCTTAAATAGATTATGAAAATGAGGTAGTAGGTAACATAAACCTACTGATAAATATTTCATTACAATCTTAGATTTGTAGATAACATAAACCTACCGATAGATATTTCATTACAATCTTAGATTTGTAGGTAACATAAACCTACCGATAAATATTTTATTACAATCTTAGATTTGTAGGTAACATAAACCTACTGATAAATATTTTATTACAATCTTAGATTTGTAGGTAACATAAACCTACCGATAAATATTTTATTACAATCTTAGATTTGTAGATAACATAAACCTACCGATAAATATTTTATTACAATCTTAGATTTGTAGGTAACATAAACCTACTGATAAATATTTTATTACAATCTTAGATTTGCTTTAGGTAACATAAACCTACTGATAAATATTTTATTACAATCTTAGATTTGATTTGCAAACACATCACAATGAACGTTTGATGTATTAGAATCCATGTTAATGAACTCATTATATTTTGTTCAACATGGAATACATTCAATCCCAAATTATAGTGTACAACGTTGCCTTCAGTTAATAGTTTAAGTGTCATTATATGTTCTCTAGTTTAAATGTCATTATGTGTTCTCTAAACCCTTACTATTCTAGACTACACAAGAATGTTCTTCAACACTATAGGTTCTTTAATTGAAAGAGAAATTTTCTGAATTGTTTCACTTTATCTTTGTAGTTTTGAATGGAAACTCCCGTCCAGTAACTCATACATTACAATGGTCTGCGTTTTCTTCCCGTGCTCGTGCTTAGGAACTGACAACGGTGACCAGAAGCTCATCCTCGTCACGATCAGCTCGTAGCGACGAACGACCGCCTGCAGTCAGGAGGTATTCAGACCGAAAATAATTTTGTCAGCTCAGAAATAACCACTGAATTTCACACTACATTGCTGCTATAAATTATTTCATGGGGGGGGGGGGATAACTCCATTTACCGTGTTGTTGCCCCGACTTCTAAGATGATAGGGAAAGATTCTCGTGTTATTAAGTTTAAAAGTATATTCATGAAAGTATTTTTGGAAATTAGGTTAAACTAATAAAATATACTTGACTGTGTCAGACCTTTCTTTCTGAAATAATTTTCATGGAATGATATATGTTATTTAGAATTGCATAACTCAACATAAGCTCCCACAAAGCACTACAAGATTTGTATTACTTCTGGATTTCAGGACATAATCGTTGGGCGTATTTTTTTTAATTATTCGGTAAAAATAATGTAAAATCCACTACAGTTAACGAAAGGAAAGCATTTCATTAATTCAACTGAAAGTTTCAGATCTTATCCAGATTCATGAACTAGCGATAACTGGGCAATAGGCCAAACTCACAAATGAAGTTTTAACAAACTAAATACCCTCTCGTATCTTTGGCGCTAGCTATGAAATAACACTTAAATAATTTACCAACTGACTAAGTCGCTAAATAAGTGACTGATTAAAACTAACCTACTAACTCTCTAGATCTAGGTTCTAACTATGATCTAACTTTTCTGTTTTATACATTTGAATCGAGGGTTCTGTGTTAGACAAAGCAATTCTATCATAATAGTCGATGCCTAATGACTGATTAAAACTAACCTACTAACTCTCTAGATCTAGGTTCTAACTATGATGTAACTTTTCTGTTTTATACATCTGAATCGAGGGTTCTGTGTTAGACAAAGCAATTCTATCATAATAGTCGATGCCTAATGACTGATTAAAACTAACCTACTAACTCTCTAGATCTAGGTTCTAACTATGATGTAACTTTTCAGTTTTATACATCTGAATCGAGGGTTGTGTGTTAGACAAAGCAATTCTATCATAATAGTCGATGCCTAAGACGTAAGGACGAACGCTAACACTGCCAAAATCTGACAGAACTTTGCTCGAGCCCTCTGAAGTTAAAACAAGAATGATAAGTTGTATAATTTACCTTTGCATTGTTATCAAAATAATTGTCACCTAATGACATCTAAGGTTGTACTTGAAACAATGCAATTTTTAAAATATGCCTTTCATGGAAACAAAACGAGAGAAAAAGAGAGTGCATTACTGAAAAAATGGAGATAAGGTTAGAAACAGTAATGTTGAATATGCAAAATAAACCTTAGTCACTAATCCAGCCAAAGAAAAGGCTGCCACCCTGGCTAGATGGAAGAAACCTATAGCAAAGATATCAGCAAAAGCTAGAAAATGTCGAGAGATAACTATAAGAAAATCTTTGAGAAAGATAGGCCTAGAGCCCAGTCACTCTCGAGACTTAGCACCAAGAAAAGCTATGAGACAAGTGTAAAAAAAAATTAAATAAAAAGATTAGGAAGTAGAATTGGAGTACCACAAAGTAAGGTAACAAGGTAGGAATGGGTGGGATAACATTACAACAATTAATGGTTTTAGAGATGGTGCAACATCAAAGTGGATGTGGCCGTCGTTCCGCCTATTCCTATTTCGTGTTTTACTATAAACTTTGATGTAATTAGAGACTTGAATTGAGTTTTATAGTAGATAATCCTTTTTTAAACACTCAACAAATTAAAAATTTCAAAAATTAGCGGTTTTGATACAATTATTCTAGCCCACCCCTTACAAGTCAGATAGCTATAATGTCTCACATAAGCAGAGTATTACTATTGGAGCTTCCTGTCTCACTCCAACATCAACCCCCCCCCTCCTTTATGACGTCTTGCATTTCGTTAGGGTCACGTAATTTTATTAAATGCATGTATTTGTTCGTGGTTGCTGAAACAAACAACAGAGAAATTTGGCTATATACCTCTTTCATTTTGTTTCAACAATTACCGAGTTACAAAAAGCACACGAAGTAGGAATGGACAGAACGATGGCAATACTCACCTTGAGGTTGCACCATGTCAAAAATCACCAAGTGTTGTAATATTATACAGCCCATTCCTACCTTGTTTCCTTACTTTTGGTGCTCCTATCCCTACTTTCTACTTTTTTTATTGAAATTTGTCTTATAATTGGAATATATTAATGCATTTCCTTATTTCATATATTTGTATTATTAGTTTGTATAAACGATTCCATGGAGTTATATTTAAATTTTGAAATATTCACTGCATTAAAGAATTTCTTGTTGAGTTAATTAATTAAGTAATTAATTTGTAGAGTTAGTTGTGATACCTCAATGAAGAGATGCGCCGAGCCGATAAAGAACTTTGTGCAAATGAGAAGCGTGTTCATAACATTAATGGAAATATTCCACAACAAGAATAATCGTTCTTTCTTAAAGGATCTTAATTTATCTTTCATGGGTTTCTTTCCACTTACTGTTAGAAACAAAAAGCCTTCACACCATTAAGCCCACCTATCTGCCAACCCTTCACCTCCACAATTTAAGAATCCTGTAATCGGCATTGAGCCTGTAAGCTTGAAAGAATAACGGGCTTCAGGCTCCTTAGTCTTCGTGACAAACGTGAAAACATAAAAGCATCAACCTAAACAGCAAACACCGCCAATCTCTCTTGCGCGATAAGGAAATGTTTGAAAAATAACCAGGAAAAACTAAAGACGTATAGCTGACGTTATATTTTGCTTTACCAAATTTCTTACGGAAATACTGACTTCATGGTTTAGCGATGGTTTAACATAGCGACAACAGTATTAGCGTGAATTTTGTCAACAGTGGATTTATAAAAAGACACTGGACAGGAATATAGATAGATATGTAGAGAGATGTAAGTTAGCTTATCGGGGGGAATTAACATTAAAAACATATTTAGCCATAGCCTCTTGTTAGAAGGATGTGAGATTTAGTTCTTTTTTGCGTTAGAGTTTATTGTTTTGTGAAATATCTATTCGATGGGGTCATTTGGTTTGTCTAGTGATTTATATAACACGGTCTATACATATAGATTTCAGATAATGAAGCGGTGTCGCCCATACATGTCATGATACCCACATAAAATTCTATAAACACCGAGCATTTGTAGCATAATAAAATATGTTGAGATCAGTAAAGTTCTTGTCTTGTGAAGTACTTTGGCTACTCAGTAAAGTTCTTGTCTTGTGAGGTACTTTGGCTACTCAATAAAGTTCTTGTCTTGTGAAGTACTTTGGCTACTCAGTAAAGTTCTTGTCTTGTGAAATACTTTGGCTACTCAATAAAGTTCTTGTCTTGTGAGGTGCTTTGGCTACTCAGTAAAGTTCTTGTCTTGTGAAGTACTTTGGCTACTCAGTAAAGTTCTTGTCTTGTGAGGTGCTTTGGCTACTCAGTAAAGTTCTTGTCTTGTGAGGTGCTTTGGATACTCAGTAAAGTTCTTGTCTTGTCTTGTGAGATGCTTTGGATACTCAGTAAAGTTTTTGTCTTGTGAGGTGCTTTGGATACTCAATAATTAAACGTTTCTGTGTAAAACGAACTTATTTTCAACAGATTTTATCTGAACCTAAAGACTCCGAAAGTAATATTCCTGAAAACTGACAGTACTGAAATATGGAGTAACTTCTAAAGTAACAAACTGCACTCGAGCAACACCGGAAATAGGTGTTTTTTGTCACTATGGTTTCTTGAATCAGATTGTTATTCTGATTTTCTACGCATAATTGTCATGCAGTGGCACAGCAGTATGTCTGCGGACTTATAACGCAAAAAAATCGGGTTTCTATACCCGTGATGGGCAGAGCACAGATAGCCTATTGTGTAGCTTTGTGCTTAACCATAAACAAACAAAAAAACATGCTAATTTGTATGAAGTTGAGAATGTCTTATGAAGTACATCAACAGAATTTATTCCTGCTCACAATCATCTTTTCAGATCACATGTCTGATTATCAGATGTCTGACGTACATAATAATGAACTGTGAGGGTGATTAACATTATTTTATAACAATGGTTTTTGCTTTGTCAGAACTACAATATTTAATTATATTCTAATTGTTTTGGGCAGTGTAGTCGGAATGATACGCATCTCGGTTTAAGACCTGCAGAATCTTCTTCAAAAATTACTTCATAACCTCGAAATACTACTTCTTTCCCACGAATGAGATGAATGACACATAAGTTCCTTTAGAGCCCATGCTAAGTGAATATATTAAGAACCAGCTCAATATCTAAGTTGCTCAGGAAAGTAAGTTATACATTTGAGAGGATAACACTGGCCGTTTTTATTGACACTTTCATTTCTATAGTTTAAATAATCTATAAGTAACAACCTCTTTTTAATGCTATCGACAACAATATTTTCATATTCATGTTTAGATAATATATATGTGTTAAACATTTCTTTTCTTTTCCCCAAAGTTAAAATTGAGAAGAGAATCTGTGACGTAGAGGCCTAATGCATTCCACAGCAGAAGATATAGCTAATCAAGGAATGCATTAAGCCTCTACGTCAGAGTTTATCTTTTCAATTTCACCTCTGTTGAAAAAGAAAAAAAAATCTTTATGACACATTTATAACCATTAAACAGTTGGTACGCTGTATAATACAGAATAATGAATTAGGTGTAATGTCATAACATGATTCGCATACCTAAATTAATTTAGGTTACTATATGGTGAATTAAAAAGGACTCAAAAGCCCATGTTTAGATAACAATATACTTTTAGATAATAACATTTATCTTTTATTGATTCAGGGGTTACATTTTTTATACCTTCTACCTCCTGGTGGATAGACAGCAGATAGCTCATTGGGTCTGGCATGGCCTAGTAGTTAGGTCGCTCGCCTCGCAATATGAGGGTTGCGAGTTCGGATTCCCGTCACCGAACATGCTCGCCCTTTCGGCCGTGGGAACGTTATAATGTGACTGTCAATCTCACTATCTGTTGGTAAAAGAGTAGCCCAAGAGCTGGTGGTGGGTGGTGTTGACTATCTGCCTTCTACCATTGTTAAATTAGAGTCGGCTATCGAAGATACCCTCGTGTAATTTTACGCGAAATTCAAACGAAACCAAACCTTTTACCAGGGTTTAAAAGAAGTTGTGCCACTGAGTCAATGGGTTGCTACGTCTACAGTGAACGTTGGTGAAGCAAAGTTAGGTTTTTTTTTTTACATATATATATTCAATTTAAAGAAAATACAGCTTTTCTCCTTATATATTGACCAGTGTTAAGAGTTAACCCTTATAAACACTAAATACAAGCTTAGACGTCCTTATTTTTAGCTATTACAATAGCTGATCGGCTGGTTTACTTACCTTGGCTAAACGTAGAAGTTAGCAAACTGCTCGGCTTAGCGCCTAACAACATGATAAAGCTAATTTTTAGTAAATTAAGAAAAATATATAATAGACGTTGTTTAAAGATATGAAATACTGTTATATTTCGCAAAGTACACTTTATTTCATTATTTGAATTAATAATTTGATGAATTCAACGTAATTGTTAATGAAAAATATTGTTACGACAGCGGAAGACACGTGACGCTGGTAAACACGTAATGATCATCTAGAAAGATCGAGGAACCTGTCGAACGTCCTAGCGTTTGCTAGACTCGCGCTCTTATAGTATATAAGCCGGCAAATAAAGTGACGGCAACAACTGAATTGCAGACAGAGAGATATAGAGACAGATAATCGAGCCAAGCCGTAAGTAAACTGCGTGAATCGTTGTGAATTCTAGCGTGTGTTGAAGTTAAAGTGACTGTGGAAATTAAGTGTACTGCAAAGTTGAATTGAGAAAAAATAAACTAGTTTTATTTAAGAAAGAACTTGTATCGCTGAAGTTCTTCAGAAAGAATTTCTACGGAAAATTAACAAACGAACACAAAGACGTAACAGTATTATGAGCTATGTAACACACATGTCTAAGTAAAACTCGCATCACTTTAGGCCTATTTGATATAGTAATCGTATAGTATGGCACAGTGTAATTTTGAAGACTTAGAATTTACAGAAATAGTAAATTTTAACTTTTACTGCAATCAATCCTTTATGTGTTTTGGTCAAAGTTTAAGACATTTGATTCAGTATCTTTCTCTCTCGATCGCACGTAATGTATAGTATTGTTAGCTCGGAAATTCACGTTCAAAGTTCATTTGATACAAATATCGCATAAAAAAATATTTTGGTGGCACTGAAATGTGGAACTATTCACTAAAGGCATGCCAAATTTTGTAAACATGCACTTAGTCTAGAGTTATAGTGGTCAGCATTAGTAATAGTAGGGTCATAGCTTGGTCCAATGGACCAATTCTAGCTGCATAGGTTAATACTCGAACAGGGATTTTCTGATGTGGGGACTTCAATTTTGATATTTATCCTATTTCTTAAAACTGTATAGTACCTTATAGATATACGAAAAAAAGAAACATTCAAGAACCAATAACTCATCGCTTTTCTGTTTTTCACATATATAATAAGGAAAACGTTTGAAAAAGAAGAGGTATTTCAAAAGAAGTTCTAGCTTATGTAAGTGAGGGAACGGGTGGGGATATGAGAAAGCATTTAATGATGTGCCACATAAAAGGCTCGTTAAAAATTATACCTTTATGTGTGGGGAGTAGGTTGGTTTATTGGGTAGAAAACTGACTAAATTGAAGAAAGAAGATGGTTGTTATAAATAAAGTTAGTCAAAAAAGGATTAATGTCACAAATGAGGTACCTCAGGGCTCAGCGTTATGAACTTTGCTCTTTTTGATTTACACCAATAACACATATGGAAGAACGGTCAAGAAATTATTTACATTTGCTAATGAAAATAAAATTTTGTGTGTTCCTGCCTGTGAGGAGGAGGATGCTGTTTTACAAAAGGATTTAAATTGTTTAGTAAGTTGGTGAATAAATGACAGATAGCTTTCATTTATAGTAAATGCAAGGTAATACATGTGGGATATCATAATTTGAATTTGAGTATAATCTTGATGGGAATAACCCCAACAGCGTTATGGAATTAAAGGATGTTGGTGTTCTAATTGACCAGTCTCTTAAGACATCGAAGCAATGTACTCTTGCCAGTGGCAAGTAAAAATTCAATAAAAATCTAGATAGGTTACAATATCATTGTATAGGTCATTAGCTACATTTGGAATATTGTTTTTTAATCTTGGAAGCCTTATCTTAAGAAGGACATCGAATTGTTGAAAATGGTTCAGAGGAGGGCTACTAAGGTGATATCAGAGATGAAAAGGTTCTCATAGGATGACAGGTTAAGATCTCTGAAATAGATTTATCTTGAAGAAAAAAGAGCTAGAGGGGATGTGATTGAGGTTATTCAAGATTGTTAAGGGAATTGATCGTGGTAAAGCTCTATCTTTTTTCTACTTAATGGCGAGATTGATGGCAATGGCAATGCTTCAAGTCCTACAACGTCTGCAAAAGATTATTGGGAAGAATTAGGAATAAACTTGAATATGGAAAGAAATCGGATTCTAAATAATGGAAGCAATGAGTAGGAAATCCAAAGAAGAGAACATGTAGTGTAAAAATTGGCTAAAGAGCGAAGATTGGAAGAAGAACACGGCATGCCATGTTTGATACATCAAGTACATTAGATAATGGAAGCAATGAGTAGGAAATCCAAAGAAGAGAACATGTAGTGTAAAAATTGGCTAAAGAGCGAAGATTGGAAAAAGAACACGGCATGCCATGTTTGATACAACAAGTACATTAGATAATGGAAGCAATGAGTAGGAAATCCAAAGAAGAGAACATGTAGTATAGAAATTGGCTAAAGAGCGAAGATTGGAAGAAGAACACGGCATGCCATGTTTGATACAACAAGTACATTAGATAATGGAAGCAATGAGTAGGAAACCCAAAGAAGAGAACATGTAGTGTAGAAATTGGCTAAAGAGCGAAGATTGGAAGAAGAACACGGCATGCCATGTTTGATACAACAAGTACATTAGATAAAAACGATTATTTTATATACAATTCTATAAAAATGAGATTGTTTCCAGTCTCCAAATTACTAAAACACATTAACTTACTGTACAGGATAAAAAGTGGTAAAAAAAACCCGATGAAACTGGAAAACAATCTCATACACTCTACATGTTTCGACGTATACTACTGCGTCATCCTCTGGAGGGTAATGGTTTGCACAAATGACATTTATTTATACAATTATCAAAACACCAATAAACATATTAAAGAATTTCACGCCATCTGCTGACAAAATTTTCATCAGGTCCATCATCCGTATTCAATAATTTAAATTCACTTTTTTACATTTAATTATCTCAGTAGATTCACCTATATTCATACCAATTACATTTCCAGGTTGTGCTAAAATAACAATTTTTTCCCATTCAATTGCGTGATTAGTTTCATTAACATGTTTAGAAGAAACTTAAAATTCAGACCGAATGAACATAAAAGAAATGTTAAAAATAATAATATTACTATTTCACTTTTAGCAAAACATGCTAGTTTAAAGGGAAAAACACTATGACTAATGCTTTCATCTTTGTTCATTAGTCACATGACCATTACTTGAGAAAAACAGATATTTCGTTAGTTTCTGAAAAATGGACAGACATAAATTCAATTTCTGTATCTTTCTGGCTTCTTAGAATAAAAGACAAGAAAATATATATCTTTTATTTCAAATATTATAAATGCACCATGTTTACTGTCAATTGTTACAGAATAAACTTTGCAAGCAAAATAAACTCTGTACATTAACTCTGACAATGAAGAACGGATTCTGTATGTCGCTGAACTTAACAGTCAGGAAAACAAAACTATCTATACATGCAATTTACATAACATTACAGAAAACTAAATGTACATTCTCAATATTTTATGGTTCAATAGGAAATTACTTTTTTTTGTTTCTAAGCTATTACTTTCTGCTTTTGATCTAGAACTCGCATATTTGTCGTTTAAATATAACTTTACAAATATAACTCACAAAGATATGTACATAGTCTTAACTTTACAAATATAACTCACAAAGATATGTACATAGTCTTACCTTTACAAATATAACTCACAAAGATATGTACATACTCCAACTTCTTGAATTTGTAATCATTTAGGCACGTAAAATAAATATCAGTATCGTCCATCTTATAATTTAGATAGTGTTCTTCAAGTTGAACTGATGAACGAATTCCTCTTACAAATAACACAAATTGAAATATGTATGGATGGATTACCAAGATTAAATTAATTAACTTTCATATAAGTGAGTGTATGATCCTTGTGTTCTTAAAAGATTTACGAAAATTTAGTAAAGTTCACTGTAGTAACAGGAATAAGTTAAAATCATAACCCATTATCACACGGTTTTCCTTAAGCTACAGTTACCTAAGTTTTATATTGAAGAATAAAAGGTGATAAGCAGAGATTGGAGAATGTTATTTACTTTGTGATCATCGAGAAAAACTAACCTTTGATGGTAAAAACGATAGGTTTGACGACACCCTCGAGGTCTCAGGCTAAGTAAAAATTGCCGACAAACACCAAGATAATCGGAGTTTCCCAGACCTCATCGAACAACTACAACCACAGATGAATAGTAACAAGGGTGGCGCCTATAATTTTAATTAATTTATTTTTATCCTATCTTTTTATTATTTAACTCTGTAACCTTAATAGAACTTTTGTTTATTACAGGTAGCAGTTAATTATTTCAACAATAAGCTTTAGTACTTAATATGTCCAAAGGACGCTGTACAAATGCACGTTATAGATTCGAATAGAATTTATTATTTATACCATTTGAAGTTTTGTACTGTCATTTTCGGTTTGTGTTTCAGTTAATGTTCCTGAAGAAGCTGTAAAGCGAAACTTTGAGTGTCTAATTAAATAAACACAACATTTTGGTGTTAAAAGGTCGTTTATTTCTAGTATTAATATGTTTTCTATACACCAATATGCACCTTTAGAAAATAAAAAATAGGAAGAAATTCAATCAAAATTATATATTTTATATCTCGTGTATTTCTCAATGGATTACCTTAAAATTTGGTTTGTGAAGTAAGTGTCCAGCAGAGCACATCCAGAAAATATGTGGTAGTTTGGATTACCACAGTCCGAGTTCTAGAAAATGGAAAAGTGCTAAACTATTACTCTTGTAAACACACAGTGTGTCCTGTAGGTTGTTTTGGCCGCACGACGCATTACCGTGTGTCTTGATACATAATTTCATGTCAGTGAAAATCATAAACAGAATTACGATATGTAATGACTGAAATTAAATTGATAAAGATTACAATTTACCAATGTAATATAGTTCGCCCCGAAGCAATTTTTGTTCAACAACTAATGTTATAAAGGGCGGACTCAACCACCATTATATCTGTCGTGTCTCAGACGGTCTATTGACAGGCGTCATCAACACTGAATATAGCAGATGTCATGTGGTATCTACTATATTCAGTGTTAATGACGCCTGTCAATAGACCGTCTGAGACACGACAGATATCATGTGGTTGACAAATTGTTACATTATTCTTTACTTTCACTAATAAGGTGTTATAGCTCCTATTTCTTTATATATTGTCATAGTATGTTGTGTAAACTTGCTACGTTCTTACTAGTTGTTATAATGTCTTATTATTACCGTTAAGAGATAGCTAGATAAATGAATGGAGTGGGATGAAGTTTTATACACACAAACTACCTGGAGTAGTTCACTATAATCTGAAAAACTAAAGAATAGTTGTTATAATGTCTTATTATAATGGAATGGGATGAAGTTTTATACACAGAAACTACCTGGAGTAGTTCACTATAGTCTGAAAAACTAAAAATTAGTTGTTATAATGTCTTATTATGAATGGAATGGGATGAAGTTTTATACACACAAACTACCTGGAGTAGTTCACTATAGTCTGAAAAACTATGAACACTTAGAAACAATATGTTGTTTACCGAATTACCATCGTTTAACCAATTAGTTCTTCTGCCATTCGTCTCTCCATTAGGAGATGCATATTTTAATATATTGATATATTTAACTCATTTTTTTCTAGAGTGTTTTTGGTTAATATGTTGATATTATCGTACACTCTGAAGTCTGAGTGAACAAACGTAGTGGTTTAATGAAGGAGGTTTAGTGGAACCAACTAACTGTGTCAAACTGTTTGGCAACTGTGTTGCATGAAAGTTGGAGTTATCTATCGAATCTCATAATCACGAAACTTAATGCATGTTATCACCATAATACTAACCGTAATCATCGGATCTTTATGCCGCGGCAACTGATCTCTTATATCAGCTACAAAACCACTAAACAGCAACTAGCCCGAATTAGGCTTAACACGTTATGAACGACGTTCCACTCTGACGAGCACGAAATTGTAATCGTTAAACTGAAAGAACAACAATAGAAATGACGTTCACAAAGTGAGGGTCAAAGCCATACATATCTGTGATAAACCAGTTGGGAAGCTTAATTTATTATTCAATTGTGGATTCTTCTTGTCACAGTTAAACTGACAGATGAATTGCTTTAAAGGTTCCAAACACCTTTAATACCAAACACATAACTGTTATTGTTTTTCAAATCTGTAAACAACTCAATGTTTGACAAAAAATATATTAATATTATAGAAACTAAACAAATATACCAGTTTTATGTTTTCTAGTCAACCGAAATAAAAATGTATTTGAAATTTGAATTTTATTGACAAATAAAAGGAAGTTGATATTTCTAACAATACTATACCTCTATTTCTATTACTTTTATTAAATGAGACTCAGTCTAACATGAATTAAATATTAGAAATAATTATGTTTTTAATTCACACAAGTTTTTATCGGTTGTATATAGTAAAACGTTTCTTTATTTTGTTCACCAAGTTTACCTGACATCATCAGGTGCGATATAAGAACTAAGACTTGATATACGTTTTCAACAATGCTTTTGTAATCTAATATTGTTGTTACTTTATGTAATGAAAGTAAAATGAAATGTTTACACAGCGAAACTGGAAAAATATTTTTATATATATACTTCATGACGAGGAACCCACTCTTTAGATACATCCTGAGGATGGCATAATCTTGTCGAATCGCCGTACATTTACAACAGTTTTTTCATTACCCCTTTAAGCCGTCTCCAAACTTTTATTTGTATATATATATGTTAACGCAATGTAAAAATACTCGTTGATTTCTTAGTTTAGTGTCTCTGTTGATTAAAAAAGGCTTGTCTGGTATGTGTTTTTAAAAATTAGGATCTATTCAAAAGTAGATTTTAAATATAATATTTTGTCAGTCAGATTTGTTTGTTGTTGTTTAGATTACAGTTGGGGGCGTTATAACGTGACGGTCAATCCCATTATTCGTTGGTAAAAGAGCAGCCCAAGAGTTGGCGGTGGGTGGTGATGACTAGCTGCCTTCCCTCTAGTCTTAAACAGCTAAATTAGGGACGGCTAGCGCAGATAGCCCTCGTGTAGCTTTGCGCGAAATTCAAAACAGACAAAACAAACAAACAAATGATCCGTCAAAAAATGACGGGTTGGAGTTTTGTAAAAAAAACAAAAAAAAACTGAGGGCTTCTGCATAGTATTTAAATTAGGCAATAAAAATGTCTAGCTTTAGGTCGTAAAATGCCATTATAAGTTTATTTATTGATAGTAATATGTGCGATAAAGTTTAGCCCTAACTAAACTAAAATAGAAAATTTATACAAGTTACAGTGGTATTATATACTCTGTTAATTTATCTCTTTATCGAATATAGCCCGTTGTTCTCTCATATGACAGTTACCAATATATTAAGCCTTTTGTAGGTGATAGGTCTCCTCGTGATTTAATTATCTGAGTGTAAGATGTTAGTCTCTCAACTGCTGAGAAATCTTCTCTTATAGCTTTCAGTCATTGAAAATAAAACTACAAGAAAAACTTAACTAGCGATTAGTACCATTTATGGCTCATTTAATAAACACTCAGTTATAAATATCTTAATCACGTTAAATACCAGTTATTTTAATTATATAACATTAAACTACTAAACAGTTCTTTCCAATATTGAACACAAGATGTTCTTATAAAAAACTTAACTAACGATTAGTACCATTCATGGCTCATTTAATAAACACTCAGTTATAAATATCTTAATAACGTTAAATACCAGTTATTTTAATAATATAGCATTAAACTACTAAACAATTCTTTCCAATATTGAACACAATAAGTTGTTATAAAAATCTTAACTAGCGTTAAGAACCAGTAATGATTCGTATTTATTGAAAACTCAACAATAACTGGCGGTTAAGGAATATCTAGTTGTTGAGTTTTTCAGTAAATACGAACTAAGATATTTCTTAACCGCCAGTTATAGTTCGTATTTACTGAAAAACTCAGCAACTAGATATTCATATTATTTCCAGTATTAAATACAAGGTGTGTTTAAAACATAGAATATTTAACTATTAAACATTCTTTCTAGAACTAAGTGAAAGTTAATGTTTCCAACTGTAAAATACTCAACTACGAAACAATTATTTGTAGTATTAAGTAAAAGATGATATTCCCCACTGTAGATTTCTCATATATGAAACAATACATTCTTGTATTAAGTAAAATGGGATGTTCTAATTTGTAGAACACAATTCCTTCTAGTGCTAAGTAAAAGTTGTCGTTCCCAATTTTATGATACTCAAATAAAGAAAAAAAATATTTCTAGTATGAAAAAAAAAAGATATTGTACCCAATTATATAAAACTCAACCACAAAATAATTATTTCTAGTATTAAGTAAAATGTATTGTTCCCAAGTATATAATATTCAAGTACTTAATAATTATTTCCAATATTTTGTGAAGAGTGTTGTGTAAAATATTTTACTAATAAACACTCGTTTCATTAAAACGGTAAAACTGAAAAGATTGTTAAGACGGGATCATTCGTCCCATTTCTTATCTACTTAAACTCGATTTTTGGAAAGGTCTATCTGAATTTCTTCACCAAATGTCACTGAAATTAGTTCATTCATTTTCTCGCAACAAACTGTGGTACTAAACAGACAGACGGCAACTCTTCTTTGTGTATATAGCTTATTTTCAACTGTAGAGTATTCAGCCATATACATTTACAATGTTAAGTGTAAATGTTTTTAATATGGAGTGTTGAGTACATTATATAAGAACGACTTTGAATATGCAAAACAATAATTCATGTGACAATCACAGCCGAAATAAAGACGCTGTAGAACGGCATCTATGATACCACCAAAAATTGATAGTATTTAGGAAGGGTTTGTACCTGCTCTTTTTTCAAGCAAAATGTTCATATACTGAGATTATAAAGGTGTGTTCATAACGGGAATTTAGAAATTGCAAGATGAGAATATCCCTTGTTATTAATGATAATGGAGAATAAAGGAATATGAATCAACTTGGAGAATAAATACCATCCAAAATGATACCTGCAAAAAGTCGTACCTCAGCCGTGGTAAAAACGAAATGCGGCTTCTTGTAATAGGTGAAAATTCCATAATGCAAAACTCCATGGTAAAATATCACGTAGCGAATACTATACCACATAATTAACGAATACTATACCATATAATTAACGAATACTATACCATACAATTAACGAATACTATACCATATAATTAACGAATACTATATCATATAATTAACGAATACTATACCACATAATTAACGAATACTATACCATACAATTAACGAATACTATACCACATAATTAACGAATACTATACCATATAATTAACGAATACTATATCACATAATTAACGAATACTATACCATACAATTAACGAATACTATACCACATAATTAACGAATACTATACCATACAATTAACGAATACTATACCATATAATTAACGAATACTATACCATACAATTAACGAATACTATACCATATAATTAACGAATACTATACCATACAATTAACGAATACTATACCATACAATTAAAGAATACTATACCATATAATTAACGAATACTATACCATATAATTAACGAATACTATACCATACAATTAACGAATACTATACCATATAATTAACGAATACTATACCATACAATTAACGAATACTATACCATATAATTAACGAATACTATACCACATAATTAACGAATACTATACCATACAACTGACAAATACTATACCATATAATTAACGAATACTATACCACATAATTAACGAATACTATACCACATAATTAACGAATACTATATAACATAATCAAGAAGGATCTTTATCTGGAAATTGGCACAAGTCAGGTGTAACAAGTTGCTTGCATGGCATATTTTTTCAACAATCACTTCCTCATGCAGTTGGGGAATAAAACGGAGTATTCATGCTATTCCATACGACGACATATTGGCCACGTCGCCAGACCCAGCACCTATGGAATCCTGTGCGATCGGACTGTTGAAATAGGCGTTGAGAAACCGTCGTCCTCGTATGCTAATTTGATTATTGAAAGCATTCAGGAAAGAATTGTGCGCTTTAGACATAACAGCTTTGCGAAATAGCCTTTTGCAATGAAAGTTACGCTTCAGATTGAGCATAAGTAACTTGGCAACATTGACTATAAAGATGTCGTGAATGAAACCATAAGATCTTAATCGTATGTTAGAGGAAATAAAATATGAAAAACATATATGTTCCACATACGATGTGATAAGGAATACTCTTCTGATAAATTACAGTGGCATAAATAAAGAATAACAGATATGGTAGGAAGCAACAGATCGTTTTGATAAATCTGTGTATATAATATTTATAAAAAAATACTCAGATATCAGAGGTAACACTTAATGGATAAATTACAGTGGCATAAATAAAGGATAACAGATATGGTAGGAAGCAACAGTTATTAAACATGAGAATTAAGTTGTAATATTTGAGTTCTTTAACAGAGAGTTTATCGATCGCTTGACGTACAAATGTTCAATCCTTTTAAAACTCAGCACTCTAAATTCACTGTAATAATCCTGTTCTTAGAAATTAAACTATGAATTAAGTTGTAATATTTGAGTTCTTTAACAGAGAGTTTATCGATCGCTTGACGTACAAATGTTCAATCCTTTTAAAACTCAGCACTCTTAATTCACTGTAATAATCCTGTTTTTAGAAATTAAACTATGATTAGAGTTTATTAACTGGAGAACGTTTTAAATGTACAGTGGACGGTAAACGACCCTTGTTATCATCCCGACACTATTTTAGCCTTTTCATGACACATTTTCACATTTACCCTACTTACCAAGCTGGAAAATGTCGAGAGTGGTTGAGCTAAATAAAAAAGAGGAAGTAAACAAAAATTCAATAATTACGAAAAATGTCATTAATCTCAACTAGATGTTACTCATTGGCTTTAACCTAAATACAAATGCGGACACCAACCAATCAGGGAGGATGTTTTACCTTTAGTATTCCTTCATTTTATTTAATGGTCACGCACAAGAACTATTCCGAATCATATTAATTATAATCATTATAATACCATAGATTTTCTTCCCTGTATTATGCAACATTTTTTACTATCCATGTCTTTGATTAAAAATCACTTTAAAGCACATTTTCTGTTCATGTCACGAAACGACTACCTATTCAAGAAGAAAGAAACGATGAAATATTCAACCTGCGTTTTGAAACAGAAAATAAAAACCATTGTTAGTGTAGGGAATATTTATAATATAAAAACCATTGTTAGTGTAGTGAATATTTATAATATAAAAACCATTGTTAGTGTAGTGAATATTTATAATATAAAAACCATTGTTAGTGTTGTGAATATTTATAATATAAAAACCATTGTTAGTGTTGTGAATATTTATAATAT
>NW_013667237.1:70387-77102 GCF_000517525.1 Limulus polyphemus | reverse complement strand
GTTGTGAATATTTATAATATAAAAACCATTGTTAGTTGTAGTGAATATTTATAATCGAGTTTTATTGTTTGTATACAGCGTGGCCCAAAAATACCAAGCTCTAGAACATTTAAAGAACAAATATGAATGGAACAGATCAGTTCAAAGAGATATATTTCATAACAGAATTTCTTGATTCCACAATTCTTATACTCGTTGAAAAAACATTAACACTCAACACTTTAAACCACCCGGTCATTCCATTAATGATGTTACTCTCATCGGTATTGAAACAGGATTCACAACTAAAGCTGATAGAGAAATAAAAGAAGCTTATTGGATTACTAATCTAAACATTGTTCAACCTTCCGGAATTAATCTAGATCCTGGAATCAGTGATTTCCGTTCATTGGTTTCATCTCTGTCAGAAAAATAATTTTTATTCTTTGCTTATATTTTTAATGTAATGTGAACGCTGAATTTCCTAAAACTTACTATTTATTTAAGATAATTTTCCACATCTGTTTTTATAAATTTATTAGCATAACATATCATTTTCAATCAGTCTCCAGGTGTCATCTTTATTTTACTTAAACACTTAAGGATAGTTTCAAATATACACATATTTATCCATTTCTAAAGTAAAATATCCCTAACACCTTTTCACATACCTCGCTATCGCTGCTCTGTACTGGAAATCAGATGCTTACAACAGTACACAGAGAAATAGACTAAACATTTGCGGGAAAACCGGATTACCTTCATGACGTCACTAAACTTCCTTTATATATATTACTCATTCGATTACACCACCATTCCCAGTTTGTCCCTGAAGAAGGAAGGTCCACCTCGGGTTATAGGTTTTTTTATTCATTTCTATTAACATTTATAATACATCACAATCATACTTAGTGCCTTAACAAAACGTTATGGTGAACCACTTAATGCTGAGTTCTGTATTAATTATAATCTTGATTGTTGAATTAAGTAACGCTCGAAACGACGAAATATTCAACCTGCGTTTTGAAACATAAACTAAAACCTAGAATTGGTTCAAATCTTATGGTAACTAACAAAACACAGTTCAGCTTTACTTTGGTCAAGTCTTATGGTAACTGATAAAACATAGTTCAGCTTTACTTTGGTCAAGTTTTATGGTAACTAACAAACATAGTTCAACTAGTATTTGTCCAATTCTTATGATGACTAGCAAAACATAGTTCAGCTTTACTTTGGTCAATTCTTATGGTAACTGATCAAACAAAGTTCAACTAGAATTTGTCCAACTCTTATGGTAACTAACAAAACACAGTTCAACTCAATTTTGATCAAGTCTTATGGTAACTGATAAAACATAGTTCAGCTTTACTTTGGTAATTCTTATGGTAACTATCAAAACATAGTTCGGCTTTACTTTGGTCAAGTCTTATGGTAACTAACAAAACATAGTTCAGCTTTACTTTGGACAAGTCTCATTGGTAACTGATAAAACATAGTTCAACTAGAATTTGTCCAACTCTTATGGTGACTAACAAAACATCGTTCAACTTTACTTTGGTCAAGTCTTATGGTAACTGATCAAAACAAAATTCAACTAGAATTTGTTCAACTCTTATGGTAACTAAGAAAACATTGTTCAGCTTTACTTTGGTCAACTCTTATGGTAACTAACAAAACATAGTTCAGCTCTACTTTGGTCAAGTCTTATGGTAACTGATAAAACATAGTTCAACTAGAATTTATCCAACTCTTATGGTAACTAACAAAACATAGTTCAGCTTTACTTTGGTCAAGTCTTATGGTAACTGATAAAACATAGTTCAGCTTTACTTTGGTAATTCTTATGGTAACTGATCAAACAAAGTTCAACTAGAATTTGTTCAACTCTTATGGTAACTAAGAAAACATAGTTCAGCTTTACTTTGGTCAAGTCTTATGGTAACTAACAAAACATAGTTCAGCTTTACTTTGGTCAAGTTTCATTGGTAACTGATAAAACATAGTTCATTTTACTTTGATCAAATCTTATGGTAACTGATCAAAACAAAGTTCAACTAGAATTTGTTCAACTCTTATGGTAACTAACAAACATAGTTCAGCTTTACTTTGGTCAATTCTTATGGTAACTAACAAAACATAGTTCAGCTTTACTTTGGTCAAGTCTTATGGTAACTGATAAAACATAGTTCAGCTTTACTTTGGTAATTCTTATGGAAACTGACAAAACATAGTTCAGCTTTACTTTGGTCAACTCTTATGGTAACTAACAAAACATAGTTCAGCTTTACTTTGGTCAAGTCTTATGGTAACTGATAAAACATAGTTCAGCATTACTTTGGTCAAGTCTTATGGTAACTGATAAAACATAGTTCAGCATTACTTTGGTCAAGTCTTATGGTAACTGATAAAACATAGTTCAGCATTACTTTGGTCAAGTGTTATGGTAACTAATAAAACATAGTTCAGCTAGAATTTGTTCAACTCTTATGGTAACTAAAAAACATAGTTCAGCTTTACTTTGGTCAATTCTTATGGTAACTAACAAAACATAGTTCAGCTTTACTTTGGTCAACTCTTATGATAACTGATCAAACAAAATTCAACTAGAATTTGTTCAACTCTTATGGTAACTAACAAAATCGATTAAACCGTGATTTGAAAAGAAGTAAGAGCGAAAAATGCATAACGTTTTGGAAAGATAAACAAGTACACGTCCCGAAGCGTTGTGTATTTTTCATTCAGAATATGAATAGAAATATATGACAAACTGCAGAAAGTTTAAGCAAGTACGCTTGTCGAAGCGTTTTTTAGCCATTTCTCAATTTTAGCTAAATTATGCATCAATTGCATTCTTTTTTTCAGGAATCATCATTCTTTATATGGTTTGTAAGCGTATTTTCTGTTTTTCTTTGTCTGCTTATCATCCCAGTTATTTCTCAAGTTAGAACATTATAACACTCATTTACATCTACATTATCGAAACCTTTGAAAGGAATTTTTAAACTTAACGGCACCGATTAATGAGATTAACTGTCACATCTCTAGCTCTAGACCCTATTAGGTCCAGCCTGTCTTTGAGAAGAATCCAACTAACCAAAATGTTTTGTTTGTCTTATTAACCCCTCCAAGTTCAAGTATTATGTTTTCTAGTTTATTAGACCGAGTTAACATTACCAAACGAAGAAAATACCTTCATTTAAAATATTTTCAAAAACAAAATTTCACATAAGTTTTGTAAATTAGAATTTTCAAAGAAAAGGTCATTTTCTTATTCCTTCCAATTCCTTATTATTTCTAAAGATATACCTTTTAGAATTTTTACTGGTTATTTATATTTATATATGCTACAGCGAAAAAACAAAAGAAAAAAACCTTGATGGTTTTAAACTATGTTGCTCGATTAAATTTTGTCGAAACACGACAGAGAAACTGTATATCAAGTTATTCATAGAAAACAGATATCTTTCTTTCAGTGAAACTAACAAGCTTTGTAACAATTCGTAGAAAACACTTAGCTTTCTTTCAGTGAAACTAACAAGCTATTGTAACTATTCGTAGAAAACACATAGCTTTCTTTCAGTGAAACTAACAAGCTATTGTAACTATTCGTAGAAAACACATAGCTTTCTTTCAGTGAAACTAACAAGCTATTGTAACAGTTCGTAGAAAACACATAGCTTTTTTTTCAGTGAAACTAACAAGCTATTGTAACAATTCGTAGAAAACACATAGCTTTCTTTCAGTGAAACTAACAAGCTATTGTAACAATTCGTAGAAAACACATAGCTTTCTTTCAGTCAAACTAACAAGCTATTGTAACAATTCGTAGAAAACACATAGCTTTCTTTCAGTCAAACTAACAAGCTATTGTAACTATTCGTAAAAACACTTAGCTTTCTTTCAGTGAAACTAACAAGCTATTGTAACAATTCGTATAAAACACATAACTTTCTTTCAGTGAAACTAACAAGCTATTGTAACTATTCGTAGAAAACACATAGATTTTTTTTCAGTGAAACTAACAAGCTATTGCAACAAAACATCTGACTGATTAACTTAAGAATTTCATCTTAATATTCTTGTAGGCCCTTCTTCACACCATTTTGCTCCCAGTGTTTTAGCGATAAACCTGAAGGCTTATAACGCTAAAAACTGGGTTTCGATACGCGTGGTAAGTACAACACGAGGCAGTTATTAATCACCACCCACCTCCAACTCGTGTGCTACTCTTTTACCAACGAATAATGGGATTGACTGTCACATTATAACGCCCCCACGGCTGAAAGGGCGAGCATATTTGGTGTGACGGGAATTCAAACCCGCAACACTCAGATTATGAATCAAGAGCCAAACCACTTGCCCATGCCGGGCCTCACAGCACAGATAGCCAATTATGTAACGTTGCGCTTAACAACAAACAAATAAACAAACAAACACACCGATTTTTCTGTACATAACAGAGACTAATGATCCCATAAAACTAGACATAGGGTGGATCTTCGAAGACAAACCCTTGTAAGTTTAAAACAAGATAAATAAGGTGTGTGCCCATATAATTAGGTCAAAATGCTAAAAGCCATACGTTTATAACAATATATAAGAGTGCTAGTTTCTCACATTACGTAATCCTTGAAAATGAATCCAAAACCGCAATTCAAATTATTCTTACAATGTTACATTACTTCTAGGAAAAAACAACAGTCAAGCCTATCTCAAATCAAGACACGTAACCAGAGACGATGCTAGGCGCTTAAAAAATTCGGTGCTTAGGCCCATAGGCGCAGGAATTTCTGGCGTTTCAGTGTCATATAGATCATGGTTTTCTATTCTGATTTTTAAGACACCAACTGGGGATTCGGGGCACTGTCAAATAGAATCGGGACACGCCTCTGCATATGACTGCCATGAGTAAGGAAATAAAAATACGTCGTTTATTATAGAAGTATTGTGTCTATTTGAGAAGACAGTTGCTTAACTTAACACTAGCGTTTCAGATAGAAGCGTCGTGTATATTTGAGAAGAAATATGCTTAACTAAACATTGTCGTTCCAAATAGAAGCGCGGTGTCTTATTTCTATTTGAGCCAAAAGTCGTCTAACTACATGTATAAACAGTCGTTCCAGATAAAAGCATTGCGTCAGGCAGACAGTCGCCTAACTAAATAATATCATTTCTCATAACATCACACGTTCATCATTCTTACTTGAACTTGGGATAAAACATTACTACCAGCATCAAACTGTTGTTCACACGGAGTGGTTTACATAGATTTGGGGTAAAAAATTACTACCAACATCAAACTATTGTTTACACGGAGCGGTTTACAGAGATTTAGCGTAAAACATTACTATCAGCATCAAACTGTTGTTCACACGGAGTGGTTTACAGAGATTTGGGATAAAACATTACTACAAGCATCAAACTATTGTTCACACGGAGTGGTTTACAGAGATATGGGGTAAAACATTACTACCAACATCAAACTATTGTTTACACGGAGCGGTTTATATAGACTTGGGGGAAGACATTACTACCAGCGTCAAACTATTGTTTACACGGAGTGGTTTATATAGATTTGGGGAAGACATAACTACCAGCATCAAACTATTGTTTACACGGAGTGGTTTATATAGATTTGGGGAAGACATTACTACCAGCATCAAACTATTGTTTACACGGAGCGGTTTACATGGATTTGGGGAAGACATTACTACCAGCATCAAACTATTGTTTACACGGAGCGGTTTACAAAGATTTGGGGAAGACATTACTACCAGCATCAAACTGCTACTGTACAGCACACAAACAACAGTTTACTTACCTACTTCATCATACAACGAATCATCATATACCACATAAACAATACTTTATTTAATTACTTCTTCCCTACTGTTATTATCATACACCCTATAGACAACTGTTTGTTTACTTACTTCTTTCCTACAACACGTAGAAAATAACGTATTTACCTACTTCGTTTCTATAATTTGTTCATACACAGCATAGACAATAGTTTAGTTTTTAAATTTTATCAACATACACCCCGTAAATAACAGTTTATTTACATACCTCTTTCCTACTGTTTATTATTGCAAATGTAAAAAAAAAATGTCTAAAAAATAGGAAGTAGGAATGGGAGAACCAAAAAGTAAGGAAACAAGGTAGGAATGGATGTGCTAACATTACAACACTTGATACGGTGCAACCTCAAAGTGGATTGGCCATCGTTCCGCTCATTCCTACTTCGTGTGCTTTTATAGCGTGTTAATTGTTCAAACTAAATGAAATGCATATATACCTTGATTTCTCTGTTGTAAATTCTGTTTCAGCCACCAAGTATGTAATCAAATTACGTGACCCTAACGAAATGCATGCCATCATAATGGGAGTGTTTGAAGTCAGAAGTCAGATATGAAGCTTCAATAGTCATACTTGGCTTATGAGAGATATTATAACTAACTGACTGGTAAGGGGTGGGCCAAAAGAATGGTATCAAAACCGCTGATTTTTGAAATTTTGAAATTTGATGATTATTTACTGATATTATACGGTATCTAGAACACAACTGATTTACTTCTAACCTACTGTTATTATACGGTATCTAGAACACAACTGATTTACTTCTAACCTACTGTTATTATACGGTATCTAGAACACAACTGATTTACTTCTAACCTACTGTTATTATACGGTATCTAGAACACAACTGATTTACTTCTAACCTACTGTTATTATG
>NW_013667237.1:66852-69541 GCF_000517525.1 Limulus polyphemus | reverse complement strand
ACTGTTGTTAGACAGTTTATAGACAGTAGTATATTTTTTACTCCTTTCCTACTGTTGTTAGACAGTTTATAGACAGTAGTATATTTTTTACTCCTTTCCTACTGTTGTTAGACAGTTTATAGACAGTAGTATATTTTTTACTCCTTTCCTACTGTTGTTAGACAGTTTATTGATAGTAATATATTTTTTACTACTTTCCTACTGTTGTTAGACAGTTAATAGATAGTAGTATATTTTTACTCCTTTCCTACTGTTGTTAGACAGTTTATTGATAGTAGTATATTTTTTACTACTTTCCTACTGTTGTTAGACAGTTTATTGATAGTAAGTATATTTTTTACTCCTTTCCTACTGTATACTACTATCTATAAACTGTCTAACAATTTTTTACTCCTTTCCTACTGTTGTTAGACAGTTTATAGACAGTAGTATATTTTTTACTACTTTTCTACTGTTGTTAGACAGTTTATTGATAGTAATATATTTTTTACTCCTTTCCTACTGTTGTTAGACAATTTATAGACAGTAGTATATTTTTTTACTTCTTTCCTACTGTTGTTAGACAGTTTATTGATAGTAGTATTTTTTCTTATTCATTTCCTACTGTTATCATCGTACACAACATAAAAAAAACTATTTCTTTACCTTTATTCTACTAGTATTACCGTATATCACATAAACAATATTTTATTTATTTACTTTTCTCCAATTGTCATAACAGCTTATTCACACACCTCTATTCTACTGTTATTATCATACGTCACCTAGACAACAGTTTATTTATTATTATACACTACCCAGAATATAATAATGGTTGGAGACGGCTTGAATGGGTAATGGAAAAAACTTTAATATACGTTTAACATAACAGCAAATGTACAACGTTTCGACAAAGTTTTGTCATCATCATCATTGTACCTGTATATCAAAGTTTTTCTTCATTACCCATTCAAGCCGTCTCCAGCCATTATTAGTCTCAAAGTGGGTTCCTCGTCATCGAATTTGTACCCAGAATATAGTTGATTTACTTACTTCTTTCCTACCATTATTTTAGTACATTAGGTAGTTATAGTTTCTTTACCCTTATACCGCTGGTATTATTATACATAACACAAAGAACACTTTATTTACTTACTTATTTCTTAGTATTATAATCATACAACACAGAGGGAGAATACCTAGTTTACTTAATTCTTTCTTACTTTTATGACAGCGGTATATTTACTTATTTCCTTACTTCTGCCATTATCATTCTCTAAATAGAAAATAGTTAATTCAATATTTACTTACTTTTGAATACTATTCCTTTTGTACACCAGTTAAAGTTATTTACTTATTTGCTACTGTTACTATTAATCATCGCATAGATAACAATTTACTGCTTTACATATTTTCGACTAAAGTTTCCTACATTGTCAACAATTTATTTACTCTCTTTTTTTCCTACTGTTATTTCCATACAGCTCATATATCACACTTTATTTTCTTACTTCCTTCGTAGTACACCACATAAACAACAGTTTATTGACATACTTTTTCCTACTGTTGTTATCGTATAGCACATAGACAGCATAAGTATTTACTTTCCTATTGTTATTATCACTAACAGAAACGCTGTTCTACGGGCGGCTGTTTGTGCCAGTAATTACGAGTCGTAATTACTAAAAAAAAAAAGAAAAAAAAAATAGGAAAAGTGTAACTTGCGTAAAAAAAAAAGGATTTTATTTTTCTGGGAAGTAGTGAGCGGGAAAAGTGTTGGGATTGTGCTCTTTAGACATACGCAACTCATTCCATCAAAATGATTCAATGTACAAAGCTCATTTTACTGATATAAACTGTAATGTTTATATATATTAAAATTGGTACCGTCATAGTTTTTAATAACTCCAGTTTCTCAGTACTAAATTTTAAAATTCCTCCAATAAAGATATAATGAAACCTTCACGTACAGTCATAGCAAAAGTCGTGTTTTTTATGTGAGGAAAATACTTTTATCTGAAATTGTGTTCTGTTATAAAGAAATGGTTGATGCACGTACCACAGTTTTTTTTCTAACTGTCTGAATCTTGAATACCCAAGGTGTGAATTTTTGTATGCATTTTGTTTGTTGTACCATTCAATAGGTGGCGAAGGAGTTTTGGTTACATACATAGATACTGAAATACACTCTACATCCACTATAATAATATACATTAAATATAAAATAGTTTTATTTACTATCTACTTGCTTTATATACTGTTGTTTTCGTACAGTAGACAAAAACAGTAAATTCTTTGCTACTGTTATCATCATACATAGTATAGATAACAGTTTACTTATTCACTTCTTTTCTACTGAACATTTCGCACGTCACATAGACAATGTATTTACTTACTTTGATACAATACTACTGAACATTTCGCACGTCACATAGACAATGTATTTACTATGATACAATACTACTGAACATTTCGCACGTCACATAGACAATGTATTTACTATGATACAATACGTAGACCACACTTTATTTTCTAACTTCTTTCTAAGTTTTCGTACTCCAGATAGAAAGCGATATATTTACCTTTTTTCTCCAGGTATTACCATACACCACATAAACAATAGTTTATTTACTTTCTTCTTTCCTACTGTTATTACCATACACCACATAAACAATAGTTTATTTACTTTCTTCTTTCCTACTGTTATTAC
>NW_013667237.1:64523-66148 GCF_000517525.1 Limulus polyphemus | reverse complement strand
TTACTTTCTTATTTCCTGCTGTTATTATACGGTACAGCAGTTGCTTTATTTCTTTCTTACTGTTATTGCCATACAACACATCGATAAAACATTATTTACTTTCTTATTTCCTGCTGTTATTATACGGTACAGCAGTTGCTTTATTTCTTTCCTACTGTTATTGCCACCCAACACAATGATAAAACATTATTTACTTTCTTATTTCCTGCTGTTATTATACGGTACAGCAGTTGCTTTATTTCTTTCCTACTGTTATTGCCACCCAACACAATGATAAAACATTATTTACTTTCTTATTTCCTGCTGTTATTATACGGTACAGCAGTTGCTTTACTTCTTTCTACTGGGCAGGAAATAAGAAAGTAAATAATGTTTTATCGATGTGTTGTATGGCGATAATTTTATTATAGGGTACAACAGTTGCTTTACCTCTTTCCTTCTGTTACTATACAGTATATAGATAACAATTGATTTTCTTACTTCTTTCCTTCTGTTACTATACAGTATATATATATAACAATTGATTTTCTTACTTCTTTCCTTCTGTTATTATACAGTATATAGATAGCAATTAATTTTCTTACTTCTTTCCTTCTGTTATTATACAGTATATAGATAGCAATTAATTTTCTTACTTCTTTCCTTCTGTTATTATACAGTATATAGATAACAATTATTTTCTTACTTCTTTCCTTCTGTTATTATACAGTATATAGATAACAACTGATTTTCTACGTTTTTTTATACTGTTATTATACAGTATATAGATAACAATTAATTTTCTACTCTTTCCTGCTGTTATTATACAGCATATAGATAACAATTGATTTTCTTACTTCTTTTTCATACTGTTATTATACAGTATATAGATAACAATTGATTTTCTTACTTCTTTTCTACTGTTATTATACTGTATAAAGATAACAATTGATTTTCTTACTTCTTTCCTTCTGTTACTATACAGTATAAAGATAACAATTAATTTTCTTACTTCTTTCCTGCTGTTATTATACAGCATATAGATAACAATTGATTTTCTTACTTCTTTAGTTCTGTTACTACACAGTATAAAGATAACAACTGATTTTCTTACTTCTTTCCTTCTGTTACTATACAGTATAAAGATAACAACTGATTTTCTTACCTCTTTCCTTCTCTTATTATTCTGTATAAAGATAACAATTGATTTTCTTACCTCTTTCCTTTTGTTACTATACAATATATATAAATAACAATTGATTTTCTTACTTCTTTTCTACTATTATTATACTGTATAAAGATAACAATTGATTTTCTTACTTCTTTAGTTCTGTTACTACACAGTATAAAGATAACAACTGATTTTCTTACTTCTTTCCTTCTGTTATTATACAGTATGTAGATAACAATTGATTTTCTTACCTCTTTCTTACTGTTATTATCATACACTTCATATAAAATAGTATATTTACATACTTCTTTCGTACTATTTTTTGTACACCACATATAAAAAATTTCTTTACCTTTTCATGCAGGTATTATCATACACCCTAGAGACACCAGTTTATTTATTTAGTTCATACTGTTATTATCATATACGATAGACACCGGTTTATTTATTTAGTTCATTGTTTGTTTGTTTGTAA
>NW_013667237.1:61633-63706 GCF_000517525.1 Limulus polyphemus | reverse complement strand
CTCAAGTAAAAGTGTTAAACTGCAGGGAATGTCGACCCAGGTAAAAGTGTTAAACTGCAGGGAATTTCGACTCAAGTAAAAGTGTTAAACTGCAGGGAATGTCGACCCAGGTAAAAGTGTTAAACTGCAGGGAATTTCGACTCAAGTAAAAGTGTTAAACTGCAGGGAATGTCGACCCAGGTAAAAGTGTTAAACTGCAGGGAATTTCGACTCAAGTAAAAGTGTTAAACTGCAGGGAATGTCGACCCAGGTAAAAGTGTTAAACTGCAGGGAATTTCGACTCAGGTAAAAGTGTTAAACTGCAGGGAATGTCGACCCAGGTAAAAGTGTTAAACTGCAGGGCGATTCTTGGTTATTTTGCTTCCGAAGATGATGGGTTTATTAATAAAACTTCAGTAGAACAAATGTATACTTCTTAAAGCAACAAAACCATCACAAAGCGTTTCATTCTATATTATTACATACATAAGTACGAGTTGTTGAAACCTTTTAAAAGATGAAGAGTATATTTTAACAACCTGAAGAACAGTTAGGACAATAGAAAAAGGTCGTGTGAATGTAGGTTGCAACTACTTCCGGCAAATTTTCTGTATCATAAAGAAAACCGTTGAAAGCGAATCGAGCATTCAAAAGTAGATCATGCAAAATTATCTGTTGTTTTAGTAAGTAGTTTTTATCTCATGCTGACAGAGTCATGTAATGTGAAAACAGCGGAAACTTGCTGCGTGACTTGGATGTGAATCACTACGTTTAACCCCCAACAATGGTGTGAACGATGAGCGACTTCTTCTCTCGAGCTCCCGTAGGTGCACGAGTTGACCGATATTATCGGGTTTCACTTTCATCACAGTAATCTACCCAAACATATACCACGATCCTTACAGATTACTATGTGAAGAGCTAGCTGTAAGGAGTAATAGGCACCGTGATTACAGAGATAGATTCGCTAACGTAACTTTATAACACAAAATAGCTAGATCATTAAAACCTACCTATTCGCATAAATACTAAATTGTTCACTTTGTCCTTAAATTCAACGGTTTGATTCATTTCAGTTTTCTGGTGCTTTAAATTGGTGGTCTTATTAAGAATGAGAAGTTCAATACAATAACTTGTCTGCATCCTCTGTGCACATAACAAACCAGAGAGCATTGTAGATAAAGTGGATTATCAGAACAATACCATATACAATAACAATACTGATGAAGCAACTTTGCTAAATTATTTAAAACAGGTATTTTCGTGTAGTGAACTTTTCGTACAGGTTATGAAAATAATCCTATTCAATAATAATAGAATACATCATTCTTTCAGTCTTATGAATAATATTAAATTCATATGTTTACTTTCGACTGTCCATTCAAACACCTCGTTTTTTCCAGTTTTCAGAAGAATAATGGCTAATAAGGTACATATAGTTTGCTTTCTGTTTTAAGCACAAAGTTACACAACTGACTACCTAAACTGTGCCCATCGCAGATATCAAACCTCGATTTTAAACGTTATAAGCCCTCAAACTTATCACTTAATCACGGGGGGCATTGAAGTGTATAGAACCCTTTCAACGTAAGGACGTGTTTCACTCCATATTAACATAAGTGTCGTATGTTCATTAGAAATCAACATAAGTGTCGTATGTTCATTAGAAATCTACATAAGTGTCGTATGTTCATTAGAAATCAACATAAGTGTCGTATGTTCATTAGAAATCGACATAAGTGTCGTATGTTCATTAGAAATCAGCATAAGTGTCGTATGTTCATTATAAATCAACATAAGTGTCGTATGTTCATTAGAAATCTACATAAGTGTCGTATGTTCATTAGAAATCAGCATAAGTGTCGTATGTTCATTATAAATCAACATAAGTGTCGTATGTTCATTATAAATCAACATTAGTGTCGTATGTTCATTAGAAATCAACATAAGTGTCGTATGCTCATTAGAAAGCAACATAAGTGTCGTATGTTCATTATAAATCAACATAAGTGTCGTATGTTCATTAGAAATCAACATAAGTGTCGTATGTTCATTAGAAATCTACATAAGTGTCGTATGTTCATTAGAAATCAA
>NW_013667237.1:56989-60845 GCF_000517525.1 Limulus polyphemus | reverse complement strand
CGTATGCTCATTAGAAATCCACATAAGTGTCGTATGTTCATTAGAAATCAACGTAAGTGTCGTATGTTCATTAGAAATCTACATAAGTGTCGTATGCTCATTAGAAATCCACATAAGTGTCGTATGTTCTTTAGAAATCAACATAAGTGTCGTATGTTCATTAGAAATCCACATAAGTGTCGTATGTTCATTAGAAATCAACATAAGTGTCGTATGTTCATTAGAAATCTGCATAAGTGTCGTATGTTCATTAGAAATCCACATGTCTGGCAGTTTAAAGATTGTTCATGCTTGTCCATGATTCGTCATTCCAGGTTTTCTTAAGGCGATACTTTCACGAAGTAGAACCATCGGAGGCAATATGTTCCCTACTTAGAACACCATTGAAAAAAAAAGCTATTTCAACTATTATCTGACTTTCCTACTAAACACAAAACAGTGTGTTACAAAACAAAAAGGTGTGTATCACACTGAATGCTAACCTAAAAATGGGTTGACTCATATTAGCTAATTTAATGCTAAACTTCAAATGGATTAAAAATACAAAATTTCTTGGAAGGAGAAGAGAGAAAAAAAAAGGTCACACTTATTCTTTAACTGCTTCTCAGTAATGGTTGTTAAAACCGAAAGTGTATTGAAGAATATCGGGTAAATAAGTCAGCATTGTTAAATTTTATGAAAAAAAAATATTTTCAGCGACTCTGGAAACAAAAACGAACAAAAATAAAATAAAAATTGAAAATTATAATCATGCTTTTGTATTTTTGTGATTTAGAACATGATGCTTGTTATGTTTTGGAAAAAGAAGGATAATTAGAAACGTATTATTGTTTAATGCGTTTTGGGAACGCTTGCTAACCCTAAAAAGACCCAGAGTTTCGCAAAACTAGTGACCGAAAGGGGAGAGTTCTTCTATCTTGGTTCTTACAAGGAGATTACTGCATATGTAGATGAAGATACGGATGTGTATTGGACAAGGTGCCACATAGAAGGCTTATTAAAACGTTATCTCTGCAGGCGTGAGGGACAGGTTAGTTCAGTGGATAGAAAACCGGCTGGGTTGAAGTAAGAAGAGAGTATAGATAAATGGAGTTCAGTCAAACAGGATTAATGTCAGAATTTGGGTACCTCAGGGCTCAATATTAGGACCTTTGCTCTTTTTGATTTGCATTAATAACGCATAAGGAAGAATTATTTAAAATTTCTGATGTCATTAAATTTTGTGTGTTGCTGGCTGTGAGTAGGAGGCAACTGCGATACAAAATTATTTAGATTATTTTTGAGTTGGGCGAAAAAAATAGAAAATGGCTTTTAATTACAGTATATGAAAGGTAATGGATATGGGATATCATAGTTTGACTTATGAGTATGATTTGATGGAAATAGCCTTAACAGTATAATGGAAGAAAAGAATCTTAGTGTTCTGGTTGATCAGTCTCTTAACCCGCCCTAGCAATGTGTTGTTGCTAGTGGTAGGGCAAATATGATTTTAGGTTGTATGTACAGAAATATTAAATACATGTCTAGAGTGGTTATAGTGTCATTGGTTAGACCACATCTGGAATAATGTGTTCAGTCTTGGCCTTTTACCTTAGAAAGATACATGTCTAAAGTGGTTATAGTGTCATTGGTTAGACCACATCTGGAATAATGTGTTCAGTCTTGGCCTTTTACCTTAGAAATATACATGTCTAGAGTGGTTATAGTGTCATTGGTTAGACCACATCTGGAATAATGTGTTCAGTCTTGGCCTTTTACCTTAGAAAGATACATGCCTAGAGTGGTTATAGTGTCATTGGTTAGACCACATCTGGAATAATGTGTTCAGCCTTGGCCTTTTACCTTAGAAAGATACAAGTCTAGAGTGGTTATAGTGTCATTGGTTAGACCACATCTGGAATAATGTGTTCAGTCTTGGCCTTTTACCGTAGAAAGATATTGAATTGTTGAAAAGTATTCAGAGGAGGACTACTAGAATGAAACCTGGGATGGAAAGCTTCTCATATAAGGATAGGTTAAGTTCTTTGAACTTGTTTTCTCTTGAGGGGATCTGATTGAGGTGTTTAAGATTGTTAAGGGAATTGATAGTATTGATGCCTCATATTTTTTTCGCATATAATGGTGAAAATGGTAAGAATAAGGGACACAAATAGAAATTTTATCAGGGTAGGAGTCATCTTCATCTAAGACAGCTTTATTTTTCTGAAAGGTTGGTTGACTTTTGGAACGGTTTGCATTCGGACGTGACGGATACAATTAATTTGAAGGAAAGCTTGATAAATACTTGAATGATAAGAGCTGGCTTTGAGTTTTGTAGTGCTAAGTTCTATTTAGTGAATAGGACAACCTAAACTGACCAAAGATCCTCTACTGTCCTTTAATGTTATGTTATACCTTGATTCTTAAAAAGAGGGGGGTATTACATCTTGTTTCTTACTAAGGGGTTCTTATAGCTTGATTCTTATAATCTTGAGTTTTTAGGAACAACGATAGTAATGTTATGCGGACAGGATTCTGAAGAGCAGAAACATTTTTGTGTTCTGGCTGGTGGGTTTAGATCAGAACACTGTAGATAAAAAATTATTAATTGAATGACCGCAAGTCCAGAATAATTGTTATTTTTGTTCTTCAATTGTGATGGTGTGCTTAGACAAGAACAAAGAAATATGCAAAGCAAGGAAAGTATTAATATAATGCTAATTATGGTAGCCAAACTGAAAATCAAGTAGTTACGGTTCAGGAAGAGTAGCTTACATACAAAAAAAAAAAAATAGATACACGTTGTCTTTAAATTGACCATCATACAAAATTAACCAGGCTGACTCACTAAACGACTTTGTTTTAACATTTAAAACCCCGTTCGTAAGGAACTTAATCACGACTGTTAGTTTCTATCTCAGTTGAATATAAGCTGAAAAGGTAAGAACGGAAAACGTGTTTTTAAATCTCAACACCTTTCATAAAAATAAAATTATGAATTTACTTGATATCAATTACATCCTTGTAAGTAAGACATGCTAACATTACAACATTTAAACAAATACACTTAATACTTTATAAGTAATACTTGTCAATCTTAGATTATTTAAATAAACATAATTAATGTCTTGTAATGTTTTACAATTGTATATCATTTAAACAAATACCCGTTTTAGTAACGTATAACAGTCTTTCACCATTTAAACAAATACACTTAATACCTTGTAAGTACCGCATGCCAATATTTTTGAACACAATTTAAGAAGTTTGAATATCTTAACTTTGCCTATGGATATCTCACTTGTTAAATACGGGTTAAGAAGCTTGAATATCTTAACTTTGTCTATGTAGATCTCACTTGTTGAACATACATAATAAGAATAACTATAGTTAATATCCAACAATTCATTTTAAGTTTAGACCTCATGAAGTTTTAGACATATTGGTATAAAATAGTTGTGTATCCATGAAACATAGAAAACCCTGGGAACAAAAAAAAAGTGATTATTAAAATTGAAATTGTTATTAAATTTAGAATAAAATTCGAAAAAAAACCATAAAACTGAAGAGCATTTTAAAAAGGTGTAGTATTACAAAAGGAAAGAATGCAAGATTTGAAAGAAAATAAGGATTATTTAGTTATTTTAAAGACGAAAACACTTGAGAGTTTGATCTACGTAACGACTGTCAGGGTTTATTTATGTTGAGAGTTTGATAAACACATCCTTTAGCTATTTAGTAAGAAGTTAAAAATTAATATCTGCATAATTTACCTAGCTTGTAAAAAGTCTGAATGTTGATATTTACATAATTTACCTAGCTTGTAAAAAGTCTGAATGTTGATATTTACATAATTTACCTAGCTTGTACAAAGTCT
>NW_013667237.1:48868-56103 GCF_000517525.1 Limulus polyphemus | reverse complement strand
AGTGTATATCTTTCGAGGGGGTAATAATTACATTCTCGAGTCAACTCAATCTACCCTTCTTTGAATCTATGTAGGAAATAATAGGTAACAACTACATTCTCGAGTCAACTCATCTATCCTTTCTTAAATACAACTAGTCCTAAGGGCAACTACTCCTGTGGTTACAACTTCATGTTCCAAGTAGTTCATTTAGCTGCTGACAACGACATTATCATGTTCGAGTCAACCTGAATCCAGGTATAAATGAGCAAGTATGAAACGAACTTAATACACGGGCATATTTAATATCAGAGTAGTGAGGAAGAGACCACTTTAAGCCAAAAAACAGTTCACCTAGTGTTCAAATACATTCTTTGGTAGGTTGTCGAGTCAACTCATCTATCCGTTATAGAATCTATGTAGTAAACCCTAGAATGTAATTATTATTTAGGGTTTACTACATAGATTCTAGAATGGATAGATGAATTGACTCGAGAATGTAATTAATACATAGGGTTTACTACATAGATTCTATAACGGATAGATGAGTTGACTCGAGAATGTAGTTGTTACCTATTATTTACTATATAGATTCAAGAAAGGATAGATGAGTTGACTCGAGAAGGTAGTTGTTACATTTTTAACATAAATAACCAGTAATTAATATGGGTAATTTTGAAACGTAATCAATTCATATACTGGTACATAACTTTCGTTTATTCAAGAGGTACACAGTTTGAAAAAGGATGATCTTGAGATTGGCAAGTCTATTAAGTTTACTATAGAATAATATTTTGAAATTTCAAGAGGGCCTTTATATTAGACAAATAATCAAAATTAATTTAAGTTTGGAGCGGAGATTCTTGTCGGACCTTTCGAGTCTGATTGAAAATGGACTTCTGTAATGAACTAAATGATCCAGGCTGGACACTTTAACTATGTTACTGGCAGACACGTCATTCTATTTCTAACAGTACTAAAAACATAAACCATTTCTATTATTGTTTGCCTTAACATCAACTTTAGCAGACAGGAAAATTAAAGACGCCCATTCCATCCATATATAGTACTTGTTCTGACATACTCTCATGAAAAAAAAAAAAAATCTTTATGTATGGCTGAAGGTTGACGTATTATTACCCCCCCCCCCCAGGATGGTTCCTTTCATTTCTGCTTTACTAAAATGTTATTTTATTTTTACTGATAAACTACGTAATGGGAGCTGATAGAAATTATATAACATATAAAATTGAAAATATATATTTGATCTAAATAGAACATGATGATAGTGTTTTTAAACTTAATAATTTATAAAAAAATAATAAGTTCTAACCGTGCTGATTGGATTAATAATACATTTATCCTTCACAGTCAGCGGTTATTAAGGAGAACCATGGGAAAACAGTGGATTATTGTGGTTGCTATCGGTAAGTTCAATTGTTTCTAAAATGTATTGCAGATAATTAATATTGTTTAACATAAATCTCGGCTATTTCGAAAAGCGAAAGTGAATCTTACTGTTCTGTTATTTAAAGATGCTTATTATGCCATTCCAGAGATAGTAAACAATGTTATTGTTAATTCTTTCCGAACATAAATTTACACTTTTAAACCGTCTTCCACAGAATTCGACAAACTTTCTTTAGTGATGAGAATATTTTTGATAAACGATTAGATATACATAAGTTTTCACATGCAACTTCCTGACTTTTCAGGGCTTTTGGCGACTTCCCTGAGTGCTGAAGAGAAACGAGTAAGTGTGTTATTGTTCTGTAAGGAAAAAGGAAAGGAGAACGTAAACAAAAACTATATCTTATAAAAAATACGTCTGACAAGTAAAAACTCATGAAGAGTTCTTACCGTATCCATTTTTCGGTAATATAACTAGTTTGGTACGATAAGTAGATCGTTTTTAAATGGTAAACATGGTTATTCCAGAACCCCAGGAAATCTTTAGGCACAAAATAACTACTTTAGTTCGATAAATTTTCATTACATCAGCAACCTTTTAACATTTTTATAATAAATATTTATGGTAAGTTATATTTTCCAAAACTATGACTGAACAGTAAACGTACTTTCCTCAAAGTTATTTTTAAAAGTACACAAATATTTACTTCTATTTTATACAGGTAAAACGAGATGGCTATGGAACTACACAACAAGCTGGAGGTGGTTTCCAGCAAGGTGGTGGCGGTGGAGGAGTTGGAAGCTATCCACGGCATGGTGGTGGTGGCGGAGGAGGCGGTTTCCAACAAGGTGGCGGAGGTGGCTTCCAGCAAGGTGGTGGTGGCGGAGGAGGCTATCAAACAAGCGGTGGAGGAGGCGGTTTCCAACAAGGTGGCGGAGGTGGCTTTCAGCAAGGCGGTGGTGGCGGAGGAGGCTATCAAACAGGCGGTGGAGGAGGCGGTTTCCAACAAGGTGGTGGTGGAGGTGATCTCTCTACGGGGCGCTTAGAGGACGTTATTCCAGGGACTCCAGGTCAAGATTATCCGACATACGATACCGTTCCAAACACGGGCTTTGACTGTAGTCAACAGCAGTATCCGGGTTACTATGGTGATGTTGATGCTCAGTGCCAGGTAGGAAGTTCATTACTTACGCATATCTGTGGATATACTCGTGGATAAACTAATCTCTGAACGTTTTGAAATATAAGACTCACATTTTGGAAGATGTTAGTTGTTTGGTCTCCGTATTAAAATTAAAAATGAAAGTCATTAAAGACAATTTTAAGTTCCAGTACTGTTTACTTTAATATGTTTTGAGGATAAAGACATCTTACGTATATTTTGAAAGTAGTCCACAATAGAAAATAGTTCGAATTGACGTGATATTATTATTATCGTTATCATATTACGGTAAGTTTATTTGTGGTTGAAAAGATATTTACAAATATGATTTTGTTAAATCAATCAACAAAGTGTTGTGACAATACGTAATACAACTGAACTGTTTCGTCTAGACGTAAAATTAAGCACCTTCTACATATTACAGACATCTTAAACAGTGTATTAAGTTGGGAAGTATGTAAATGTCGATCTAAGTTGGACTGTTTTATATCACCTTTCATCATAGAACCCTTTTTTTTTCTATAGCGCAGCCAATTCCTGATAAATATCAGCTCATGGCACTTACGATTTGAAACCTCTTTATTTTTACTTTAAATTAGGTTTTCCATATCTGTCAATCCGACGGTCGTCAGGACTCTTTCCTCTGTCCTATTGGAACAGTCTTTAATCAGCAGTACTTTGTTTGCGATTGGTGGTATAACTACAATTGTGCTGACACCCCAAACTATTACAACCTTAATGCAAATTTGTACATAGAACAAGGAGGAGGAAGCGGTGGTTATGGTGGTACAGGAGGTAATGGTGGCGGTCAGACTGGAGCTGGTGGAACAAGTGGCTATGGTGGTGGTCAGAGTGGAACTGGTGGAACAAGTGGCTATGGTGGGGGTCAGACTGGAGCTGGTGGAACAAGCGGTTATGGAGGTAATGGTGGTGGTCAATCTGGTGCTGGCGGAAGAGGTAGTTATGGTGGTACTGGTGGTGGTCAATCTGGTGCTGGCGGAAGAGGTAGTTATGGTGGTACTGGTGGTGGTCAATCTGGTGCTGGCGGAAGAGGTAGTTATGGTGGTACTGGTGGTGGTCAATCTGGTGCTGGCGGAAGAGGTAGTTATGGTGGTACTGGTGGGGGTAATACTGGAGCTGGTGGAAGAAATGGTTATGGTCAGACTGGAGGCAGTTACGGTGGTACGGGAGGAGGGGCAGGTGGAAAAGGTAGTTACGGTGGTACGGGAGGAGGAGCTGGTGGAAGAGGTAGTTATGGTAGTACAGGCGGTAATTCTGGTGGATACGGTAAAGCAGGTGGCTCTGATGGACAAAACGGTAGTGGTTATGGTGGATCTTCTGGCAATGGCTTCAGTAAAGGAAGAACACGATCAGGTGGCAGTCACAGTGGTGCTGGAGGTGGTGAAAAAGGACCCTATTTTAAACAGAATTTCAACAGTCAAAGTCAAAGTCACAGCTACGGGCAGCAACATGTGGGTTATGGACGTTAAAAATATTTGTGATGAGATGATGGCAGTCAAACTGTTATCCAAATTTTAAAATAAAAATTTTGGAGTTTTTTTAATATTAATGGAAATCCTTCAGGGGAGGGGTTCTTAAGAGAAATTCAGGTTTGTTGTCGATTTTAGAGAGTTCAATGACTGAATGACAGTTCGCAATGCGATATTTATCTTTTCTCCATTCTGCTGTCGACCAATACATAAAGACGAAACTCAAAGTTTCTAAATAAAATTTACAAAATTTCATTATAATTTTCTTCGAATTCTTAGGTTACCAATCACAATAAATGCTACTTCTTTAAAAACGTGCAGCTTTAAGTAATTCAATGGTTCCTTGCAGTACAAGTACGCTTTGTTGTTTTTTTCTGTAATTCTTAGAATTGTTTTTGTAATTATACTCTTAAAGCATAGAATATTTTGTGGTTTTATAGTTTTATGGTTGCATGTATACACTTGAAAAACATAAATAACAAAGCTAGAATTAGAAGTATACAAAGCTTGACCTTTCTACCAAAGCCAGGATTAAAACTATCCAAAACTTTACCTTTTTATGCCAAAGCCAAAATAAGAAATATCCAAAACATGATGTCTCGTTTGTGCTTTTTAAAATATATTTCTCCTTACGTTGAAATCTTGTGTTTGTGCCTGGGTAACACAGGGTAATGTGTAGTGTCTGTTAGTTTGTAGTACAAGACTATACACGTTCACTTTCCATATAAGGCCGATGATCAATATTTTGTCTTTTTCTCAGCTTTTTGTATATTTTTGTTAGAAATAACCTGCTCGTATATTTATTACATGATTATTTTAACTCTCTGAAATTTCGTACTAATAGGGTAATTGACTTGCAGTATAAATTAACTTTTTTTTGCAGGATAGTGACGAAGATCTAAATATATTTCATTAAGGTGCATCAGTTATATGATTTGTTTTTATTGTTTTGTAAGCATCTGTGTGTATTTAATTAGTAAGCAATAAACTGACTCTGAAAATACAAATATGGCTTTTTCATGGAATATTTATCATAAATCACATACACAAAAGCAATCATATAATGCACTGAATACATTTCGCTACTATTCCTTCCTCCAAATTTTAACAACTTAACTTGATATGTAACTAACTTAGTTATCTCAAATCTTACAGACAACTTTTATTTTAAACTAGTTCTCTCAACTCTAAAAGATCATTAAGATAATTCTCTACACTCTTAGAGACCATTCTTACATTAAACTACTTCATTAAACTAGTTATCTAAACTCTGAAACACCATTAAGATAGTTCTGCACACTCTTAGAGACCATTATTACATTAAACTACTACACTCAACTAGTTATCTAAACTCTAAAACACCATTAAGATAGTTCTGTACACTCTTAGAGACCATTCTAACATTAAAGCTACTTCATTCAAATAGTTATCTAAACTCTAAAACACCATTAAGATAGTTCTGTACACTCTTAGAGACCATTCTAACATTAAGCTACTTCACTCAACTAGTTATCTAAACTCTAAAACACCATTAAGATAGTTCTGTACACTCTTAGAGACCATTCTAACATTAAGCTACTTCATTCAACTAAACTCCTACATACAAAGTTTCTGTTATGTAATTTTTTTCTTTTTCAAAAACAAAATACCTTCTTCAAAAAAGTTGCTTGTGCTGTATCAATAGAATAATACTTGTAATTAAAAAGTAAACTCGAAACAAAACTATTAAAACAACTTTTCCGCTAAACTAGATCTCTCAACTCTTACAAACAACGTTTCTGTTAAACTAATTCTCTCGACTCTTACAAACAACTATTCTATTAAATTAGATCTCTCAACTCTTACAAACAACTTTTCTATTAAACTAGATCTCTCAACTCTTACAAACAACTTTTCTATTAAACTAGACCTCTGAACTCTTACAAACATTTTTTTCTGTTAAAATAGTTCTCTCAACTCATATAAACAACTTTTCTATTAAACTTGATCTTTCAACTCTTACAAACAACTTTTCTGCTAAACTAGATCTCTCAACTCTTACAAACAATTTTTTCTATTAAACTAGATCTCTCAACTCTTATAAACAACTTTTCTATTAAATTAGATCTCTCAACTCTTACCAAACAACTTTTTATATTAAATTAGATCTCTCAACTGTTGCAAACAATTTTTTCTGTTAAAATAGTTCTCTCAACTCATATAAACAACTTTTCTATTAAACTTGATCTCTCAACTCTTACAAACAACTTTTTTATTAAACTAGATCACTCAACTCTTACAAACAGTTTTTCTGTTAAAATAGTTCTCTCAATGCTTAAGACAATTCTTCCATAAATATAGTTTTATAAAAATTTTCAGACAAATTTTTCATTAAACTATTCATCTCAGATTTTATATTAAATATTTCTATTAAATTAGTTCCTCATTTTCTAACATACCATTTGTCAATCAAATTCAACTCTTACAGACAGTTTGCTATTAAACTGATTCTTCCAACTCTTACAGGCCACTTTCTATTAAACTAGTTTCCTTAACTCTTTAAACTCCCTTTTCCTTTATTCTAGTTATCTCTACTTTTACAACTCACTTTTCTAATAAAATAGTTAATTTGGTTTTCCTAATTCTTACACAGCACTTTTCAATTAACTCAGTTATCTCAAAACTAAAATACCAATTTTTCGCCAAACTACTTATCTCAATTTTGCAAAATACTTTGTCATTAAACAATTGATCGCAGCGCTTAGTGGTCTTTTTCAATTAAACTAGTTATTAACTGAACTCTCACAGGCTACATTTATGTTAAAGTAGTTAGAAAGTTAGATAAGTTTATTTTTTGATAAAACGACGGGGTTTCGAGCTCTAAGGGGATTGAACTCTTTATCTGTTCGATATAATTCATATAGAGCATATATACAACGATTCTGTTAATATTTCTTAAAATAAAGCTTTACAGAAATATAATCTAATCATTAAGACTATTATTTATTCTTTCCTCTTTACATTAATAGTGACATACTAAGCAAGAACTGACGTTAAAGTCAAGCATATATCAAGTGGAATAACAAAAACCGTTTTAATATTTCAAATCCATGTCTTCAGCAAGTGATATGAAGGAATCTAATTAATGCACCCCATTTCTACAACCAACAAAAGTACATAATAGCTATATAATGGCTGGAGACGGCTTAAATGG
>NW_013667237.1:42939-47899 GCF_000517525.1 Limulus polyphemus | reverse complement strand
AACTTATCAAGTCGTCATGGTACAAGGAAGGGAACACCATTTGGTTAACTCTAAACTAACTATTGTTACGTATTATCTTTTAAAATAGCCTAAAACTGCGGTAAATTGTAATTTAGATTTAGTAGTTAGCCGGTATATATCCAATTTATGATATTTCCCAACAAGTTTTCTTTTTTAATACAAATATATTTTAATATACAAACAATAATGCAGTTTACAATAACAGTTATTACAAACAATGATCTATATACAAAAGTTTTACAAATTTACAAGCTGTATAATGTATTTTTTCTATTCTAGAAATTCCTTGATATCTTATCGAGGGCTCACGATGAGCGAGGTAATTTCGAGTTGACGTAGGTACAATTCACTTAACGGGGAGCTAGCTAGTTCTGCATCCTTCACTAATCACACGCCAATTCTTTTCACTGATGAAGTTAGGTAATGTTTTCGTAAAAGTACTAATGACAGATATGAATCCACTGAAGTGAAATGGCTTATAATGTTCGAAATTTATAAATGTTCTTGGTCAAATATCTGAAGTTCCCGATTAGTAAGTGTTATAACAATCACAGTCATAGTTTGCGAAGTTCATAGCACACCAAGCATAACAAACCATTAATAGATACTGTTTTTGGCGCGTCGCGTTGTTTATATTTATAGGCATGTAGAGAGTTTATCGAAATTTCAGTTTGCGCAACAGTACTGACGCTAACACTAGCGTTTACGTACACACATATATTGTTGATTCTTACTCTATAGAATCTTCTACAACTTTAGAGAATAGGCGGGAGTTTCGAAATACATATTTAATAGTATAAGTTATGTCCATTTCTAAATCTAAATTTAATTTAAACAAACATCGATATAAAAAGTAATATATAATAATAAATCTGTCACACCATGTTCTGTTAAAATCAAATATCAACGAGATGATATTTTAAAGAATATACATTGAATAGCCGACAACGTGAGAATTAAGTTTTAAAATACACTTTGTAATGTGGCTTTTAAGTTTGATAAAATTTGTATTAAAAATTTTGTTTTGGAAGTTAAAATGATATACTTAAATAACATTTTTGTAGTGGTTAGTTGAAAGATTTGTTTTATATTCGTTGAAAGAATGCGTTTTCATAAGAAGCACAGTAACCAAAACGTAACCAAAAAGCTACTAATGGAAGACAGTGGTTCTGGTATAGTAGGTTATATGTGTTATTTTAAAGAACCTGTCATTCAGCGTACAAACAATGGATCATAAAGTTTAGCTGAATGTTTCGTCTGTTAAACAGAAATGATTAGTCACCTTCTAATTTTGGCAATTTAGAGAAATTTAGTTTTATGTAATTTTTAGTAGAAAAATAATTAACAGGGAGTTTAAGGCGGGTAACATTGTCCATGGCGGAACAAAAACCGAGGACAGCGTCAAATGTCATGTCTATTAAATGCATGAATCTTTAGTGCAAAAAGAAACTCATTGTGGCTCAGAGTTCTTAACTGTAACTATGAAGCTAAGTTTTTGGCTGATTTAGTCAGATTTCTAACTATTGAAGAGCAAACGCATTAGAAAAGTCCTAAAGCAATTAAAACAAGATTATTAAAATTGTTAATTTAAAAGGAAGGAATAAGGATCTTCAACAAATTACAAAAACAAACTTTGACACATAGTGTTGACATTATTTCCTCAAGCTACAAATCCCTAATTTGACTCCATGTCAAACACGGTAATACTTAGAAGAACCAAAATAGGGATTTGTTGCTTGAGGAAATAATATCAAAACTATTTGTCAAACCTTAAGCTTGTTTTTTTACTGTTTTTTGCTATTGCATTTTCACTTTAATAATAGCAATAATGTCTTATTTGAAACAGTTTAGTTTAATGAAATACGTAGTTGGTGTATGATGCTCTGTTGGGAAACAATGGCTTTCGGATTTGGTTCATACAGATTAAATAGCTACTGCTCCTTATGTTATTGCCACAATGTTATCATTGATAGTGGTACTGTATGTATCATCACTATGCTGTATGGTGATAAATATATCACAAGTTAGGTATATGCTTGTAGAATATATATAGCTACAATATTTATACAATGTAGCTTCATGGGGACTGTAGAGTCTTGCCAAAAAACAAACCTTTTTCACTCCCTAGCTTATGACAAATACAAAAGTCATTTCACTCAAGTTTGACCCCAGCGCAGAACATTTGAAGGCCAAAATATGCTAAGTAGGTTGTCTCATGCAAACAACAAGAAAATATGTATAATAAATGGTATAAATGAATGAAAAAACGATAACCCGAGAGCTTTCGAAAGGTGGACCTTTCTCCTTCAGGGGAAAACTTCAGGGTTTTAAAGTTTTTATTATTTCAATCAAAACTTCTTGAGCCTACCACTTTTATAACATCGTGAAGGTAATACATGGTATAAATATGTTTAATAAATGGTGTAAATATGTATAACAAAAGGGGTAAATATGTATAATAATGGTATAAATATGTATAATAAATGGTATAAATATGTCTAATAAATTATATAACTATGTATAATAAATAATATAAATATGTTTAATAAATGGTGTAAATATGTAATATATTATATTAATATGTATAATACATGTTGTAAATATGTATAATAGATGATATAAATATGTATAATGAATGATAGAAACATGTATAATAAATGGTGTAAGTATGCATAATAAATTGTATAACTATATAAAATGATATAAATATTTATAATAATTGATATAAATATGTATAAGAAATGGTGTAAGTATGTATAATAAACGGAATAACTATGAATAAAATATAATACAAATATGTATACTAAGTGGTATAACTATGTATATTAAATGATATAAATATGTATAGTAAATGGTATAACTAGGTATGATAAATGATATCAATATGTATAATAAATGGTATACCTGTGCATACTAAATTATATAAATATGTATGATAAATGATATAAATATGTACAATAAATGGTGTAAATATGTATACTAAATGATATAAATATGTATAATAAATAGTACAATTGTGTATAGTAAATCTTATGGAGGTGTATAATGGATGATACAAATATATATAATAAATGGTACAACTGTGTATAGTAAATCATATGGAGGTGTATAGTACATGACATTAAAATGTATAATAATTGTATAACAATGTTTAATAAATAATATAAATGGTATAACTGTGTGTAATAAATGATATAAATATGTATAATAAATGGTGTAAATATGTATTATAAATCATATAAATATGTATAATAATGGTGTAACATTGTATAATAAATGGTGTAATTATGTATAATAAATGATATAAATATGTATAATAAATGGTGTAAATATGTATAATAAATTATATAAAGATGTATAATAAATGGTATAACTATGTATAATAAATTATATAAAGATGTATAATAAATGGTATAACTATGTATAATAAATGGTGTAAGTAAGTATAGTAAATGGTATAACTAGGTATATTAAATAATATAAATATGTATGATATCATTTATTATACACAGTTATACCATTTATTATACATATTTATATCATTATTATACATAATATATAATAAAGGGAAAACTGTATATAGTAAATAATATAAATAAATATGTATAATAAATGATATAAAGGTTTATAATAAATGATATAAATACGTATAATAAATGGTATAACTATGTGTAATAAATGATAAAAATATGTATACTAAATGGTATAACTGTGTATAATAATGGTATAACAATGTATAATAAATGGTATAACTATGTATGATAATGGTATAACAATGTATAATAAGTGGTATAACTACGTATAATAAATGATATAAATATCTATAATAAATTATATAAATATGTATAAAAATGTATAATAAATGGTATAAATCATCATTTATTATACATAGTTATATCATTTAGTATACATACTTATGCCATTAATTATAATAGTTATTTCACTGATTATACATATTTATATAATTTATTATATATATTGTAGTACCATTATTATACATATTTACACCATTTATTATACATATTTATACCATTTATTATTCATAATTATTCCATTTAGTATACATACTTACACTATTTATCATACATACTTATACCATTTATCATACATAGTTATACCATTTACTATACATATTTATATTATTTAATGTACATAGTTATACCACTTAGTTTACATAAGTACACCATTTATTGTACATAGTTATACCATTTAGTATACATACTTACACCATTTATTATACATATTTATATCATTTATTATACATTGTTATACCATTATTATACATATTTATATTATTTATTATACATTGTTATACCATTATTATACATATTTACACCATTTATTTTACATATGTTTACCATGATTATACATATTTACACCATTTATTATACATAGTTATACTATTTATTATACATATTTATATCATTTATTATACATATTTATATCAGTTATTATTCATTGTTATACCAATATTATAAATATTTATATTATTTGTAATACATATTTATCTCATTTATTATACATTGTTATACCATCATTATACAAATTTATATCATTTACTATAGAGCTTTACATCATTTACTATAGAGCTTTACATAATTTACTATAGAGCTTTATATCATTTACTATAGAACTTTATATCATTTATTTTAAATACTTATATAATTTATTATACACATTTATACAATTTATTATACATATTTATATCATTTATTTAACTTAGTTATACCATTTGGTATACATAGTTACACTATTTATTATATATATACATCATATATATATATATATATATAAATTTGTAAAATTTATTATACATAGTTACACTATTTATTATATATATACATCATATATATATATATATATATAAATTTGTAAAATTTATTATACATAGTTACACTATTTATTATATATATACATCATATATATATATATATATATA
>NW_013667237.1:38999-42124 GCF_000517525.1 Limulus polyphemus | reverse complement strand
AATTGATTTAAATATGTATAATAAATGGTGTAAGTATGTATACTAAATGGTATAACTATGTGTAATAATGGTATAACAATGTATAATAAATGATATAAATATGTATAATAAATGGTGTAAGTATGTATACTAAATGGTATAACTATGTGTAATAATGGTATAACAATGTATAACAAATGATATAAATATGTATAATAAATGGTATAACTATGTATAATAAATGATATAAATATTTATAATAAATGACATAAATATTTATAATAAATGGTATAACTGTGTATAATAAATGGTGTAAGTATGTTTACTAAATGGTATAACTGTGTATAATAAATGATATTAATATGTATAATAATTGTACAACAAAGTATACTAAATGGTTTAACTATGTATAATAAATGAGATATATATGTATAGTAAATGTTTTAAATATTTACAAAAAATGATATAAATGTGTATATTAAATTATATAAATATGTATAATAATGGTATAAATATGTATAGTAAATGGTATAAATGAATAAAAACCTTATAACACGAAAGCTTTCGAAAGGTGGACCTTTCTTCTTCAGGGTTCTTAGGGATTTTTTTTTAATTTCAATCAAGTCTTCTTGAGTCTACATGTTTTTCTAACATCGTGAATATAATAAATGGTATAAATATGTATAATAAATGGTGTAGATATGTATAATAAATGATATGAATATGTATAATAAATGGTATAACTGTGAAAATAATTGATATAAATATGTACAATAAATGATATAGATATGTACAATAAATGATATAGATATGTACAATAAATGATATAGATATGTACAATAAATGATAAATATGTACAATAAATGATATAGATATGTACAATAAATGGAGTAAGTATGTATACTACATTGTATAACTATGTATAATAAATGATATAAATATGTACAATAAATGGAGCAAGTATGTATACTAAATTGTATAACTATGTATAATAAATGATATAAATATTTATAATAAATGATATAAATATGTATAATAAATGGTATAACTTTGTATAATAAATGTTATATCTATGTATACTAAATGGTATAACTATGTATAATAAATGATATAAATATATTTAATAAATGGTATAACTATGTATACTAAATGATATAAATATGTATAATAAATGGTATAACTTTGTATAATTAATGTTATATGTATGTATACTAAATGGTATAACTATGTATAATAAATGATATAAATATATTTAATAAATGGTATAACTATGTATAACTAATGTTATATGTATGTATACTAAATGGTATAACTACGTATAATAAATGATATAGATATATTTAATAAATAGGTATAACTATGTATACTAAATGAGATAAATATGTATAATAAATGGTATAAATATGTCTAATAAATGTTTTAAATATACATAATAAATGGTAAAGATATGTAAATGTGATAATTTTCTATCGTTTTTGTCAAGGTGTTTGGATCATCAGAGTACTCTTCTGCATGTTTTTCATCAAACAAATCCTTTAGTTCGTAAACACTGGGGGAGGTGAATTTCTTTATTCAGAGTTTTTCCGAATGTTCACAATGTTTATATATATATATATATATTGCTTGATTAATGCGCATTTGCTTTCTCTGCAACTTCCGGGAATATTTTCTGTCCAATGAATGTAAAAAAGTAAAGTTAAAGATTACAGAAAGTAATCTCTTTGTCTAGGAAAACTTGACCTTTTTGCGGGTTTTCATAGTTGCTGATTAGCTTCGTGAATTTGGTAATGGAATGACCACTTCATATGGATGTAGCTGGAATGCCCACACTTTGCCCTAAGCACTCCACTTTTGAGAATTAAAAAAAAATGAAGAAACGCAGAACGTCACCATTCGTAGGTAACTGTGAACCTTTCTTTGGCTGCACCTGAAAACAATAAAGGAAAACAGCTTTTAATATTTAGTTAAATATCTGCTAGCTTGTCACATACATGATAAGCTTGACCTAACTTGACTTGACATAACCACACATGATCTGATTAAAACCTATGACTTTAAATGACCTGAATTGACTTGAAATGATGTAGCTTAGCTTGACATGGCCTGTATGGAATGACTCGTATTGAATACATTTATTTTGACTGTTTATTACTTTCACCTTCTATTTATACTTTTTATTTACTTATACCCACATTTATTTCATTAATTGATATTTTAAATACTTATAGCATTATTCTATTTTTTCTGCCATTTTTTTGCATGAGACAGTCAGTCTATTTAACCTATTTGGACCTTAAAATTACTTTCGCGTGGGCCATATTTTATGGAAATGATCTAGAATTTGGTATGCAAATATACTTTTGTAATTGTCATAAAATAGGAGGGGACACTAGTCAATTTTAAAAGTTTTAGTTTTTTGCAAGACTGGAGGTACTATTGAACTATACTGGAATTGTGCATGGACTGGATTTTGGGCATGAGTTTTATACATGTGTGCACATGCAATGCATGATGGCTATTAGTTGTATATATACATGCAGGCTTTATAGATTTAAAGTTGTAAAAACGTATATATAGATAGCTACACGAATTGTTCAGGTTGCATAGATTCGTGCATATATATTCAATGCAAATATAAGACAATTTTTCATACTATAATAGGATATGAAAAAAAAGCATTTTTAATATTTCTTATAGTTGTAGTGCTCCATCTTCCTCCTGTTGCGTATTAGAATTTCAAATAGCCTGTTTATGATATTTGCCAACAAGATTGATACACACAGTTTTATTTTTTAACACAAATACATTCGAATATACACACAACAAAACAATTTATAATAACAGTTATTACAAATAGTTATTACAAACAATGATTTATAAGCAAAAGTTTCACAAACTTACAAGCAATATAAAGTATTCCTTTTAATCTGGAACTTCTTCGATATCTTATCGAGGGTTCACGATGAGCGAGTTAAATACGAGTTGACGTAGGTACAATTCGCTTAACGGGAAGTTAGCTAGATTTGTTCTTCGTTATTTACCGGCCACACACGCTGAGCTCTCCACGATGAATTTATATAATGTTTTCGTGAAAATACTAATGTCCAATGAGAATCCACTGAAGTTAAATGATTTGTAATGTTCCA